>NC_043974.1:2918491-3108897 GCF_902148855.1 Sphaeramia orbicularis | reverse complement strand
CATCCCTAATGGGGGAAAACAATCCAAATGTAGGACAGACTTTCTCTGACGATGGCAAATCAAGACAATGACAGATAAATAAAGCGCATACAGAATATATGTCGTACTTTTCACTGGATCTCTCATTCACACAACCTAAATACAGGGGTTGGACAAAATAATGGAAACACCTTCAAAAATCAACAAAATATAATTAATATGGTGTAGGTCCGCCTTTTGCGGCAATTACAGCCTCAATTCTCCGAGGTATTGATTCATACAACTTGTGAATTGTTTCCAAAGGAATTTTCAGCCATTCTTCAGTTAGAATACCCTCCAACTCTTTTAGAGACGATGGCGGTGGAAATCGACGTCTTACTTGAATCTCTAAAACTGACCATAAATGCATAATTGAGGTCTGGGGACTGTGCCGGCCATATGAGATGCTCAACTTCATTAGAAAGTTCCTCATGCCATTCTTTAACAATTCTAGCTGTATGGATTGGGGCATTATCATCTTGAGGTGAAGGTGTTTCCATTATTTTGTCCAACCCCTGTATATCACTGTTTCACCGAACAGAGGAACATGGCAGGAATGACTCCAGTCAGTCCACCTTTTCATACTTTGATGTGATAAACATTTATTAAACCCAGCTGACAGTGGTGTCACACATGTGAGTGACTGGTCCTGTTAATGAGAATGTAACGAACTCTTCAAATGGACTGAACGATGCTGGAGCAAACAGTAAAACAGACGACCAATCCCACAGTTACAGAAGGTAGTGCACCTGAGTATACAGAGGCAGCTTTGAGGGGGCAGGTCAGTTTAGATCACAGGTGTCAAACATGTGGCCCGGGGCCAAATCCGGCCCACCAGGGGTCCAGTCCGGCCCCTGGGGAATTTGTGAAATGCAAAAATTACGCTAAGATATTAACAATCATTTTAGTTCAGGTTCCACATTCAGACCAATTCAATCTCACGATAACCTATAAATACTCACAACTCACATTGTTCTCTTTGTAAATGTGAATACAACCTGAAATGTCTGAAGTGCAATTTCAATAATATTCCACCTTTTACTAAATCTTTTGTGTATTTGTAGATCCACTGTGATCTGAAAGTTATAATGTACTGTGGAAATTAAAGCAGAATAATGTTAAAATTACAATTTTTTCCCAGTTTGTTCATATTATTGACATTGTTTAAAAGTATATGTTTGTAGATGTAAACACTTTCATCATGTAATTTTACTTTTTTCACTGTAAAACATTCAGAAAAGCTTGGAGTTGACATTTCTACATTATTCTGTTATTATTTTACCGGTTCGGCCCACTGCAGATCAAATTTAGCTGAATGTAGAACTGAACTGAAATGAGTTTGACAATTAAGTTTAAAAATTCATGAAGTACGCATTACGTTAAAAAGTTTTTGTATCATCATCTGTGGAGTAAAATTGTGGAACGAATTGTGTGTGGAGAAAAACACTAACACAATTCAGTTTTAAAAAAGATATAAAGAACTGATTCTTGAGAGGTCCAGTATTTAATAATGACAGTGAGGCCTGTTTGTTTATGGATAATGTTGTACTGATAAATCTGCTGGAATTATTGAAGAAAACTGTTGAATTGTTGAGTCTGTTTGTCTGACTGTACTGACATGAACAGACTGTTGTGTATAATTCAATTACTGTGATTTGTTGTGGTTCGATGCTAAATTTAGGAAAACTGTATTGTTTGATTGTTGTTAAATTAGTGATGAAGGTGTAAAAGCACTGAGGGGTTGGATTAAATAAGTTTATGCTTCTTCTTCCTACTCCTTTTGCAAAATTCAGACTTGCACGTACTTGAAGATAGATTCTGTTCATTTAAATGTTATTTTTTTGGCTTAATTTGCTTTGTTTTGTTTCATTTTGGTTTTTGCATGTTTGAAATAAAGAAATAAATAACAGTTCATTTCTAAATGCTAAAGGTTAACTCAATTTAATATCCCAGTAGGGGGTAATTCAGTCTCTGTATTTTACCCATCCTAATATACACGGAGCCTAAAAGCAGCATTAGCATTAGCACTAGCACATTAGGAGCAGTGAGCTGTGGTTGAAGACACTGTGGACCACCTCCACATCTTCATCAGTGTCTTGATCGAGGCCACTGACAGTTCCATTATGTTCACTCCCTGGTCACAGGGCACATGTCCTAAGAGAACAGGTGAACTGTTTTTATTTTGTTGTGCTTTGATTTCCACTGAGTTGCCAAGTTGCCTTGAGCAAGCAGAAGACATTTTGAGGACTCTAAAATGACATAAAGCAGACGGTTAAACCTGCTACAAACGTCACAGGTGATGGGGTTTAGTCCTGCTCAGCCTGGTAGAGCTTGGGTTAGTCTGCTCCACCTCTGGGTTTTAAACAGGGACTACAGAGTAATGGAGTATGAGGAAAAACACCACTTGGCTCTTTAGGTATGTGGGTAATGTCAGGGCTTTTTTTTCGAGGGTGGTCTGTAGTTGAATGATTCAGATCTAGGGTAGTCAGATGGCAGATCAGGGTTTGTTTGTTTCCTTTCTTGCCAAAAACGCTCTAATAGAAGTAAATACACACAAATTCATAACTGTTGTGATCACATTGCTTTGTGCTTCCCTGTCTGTTTAACTCAGTGGGTCTCAGTCTTTTTCTGTGGCCCCTCTTTGGAGGACTATAAACCTCCAGTCCCCCTCAACCCCAACAACACTGGAACAGTGGTGCAATTATAACTTTATTCAAAGAAACATCAATATTGTAACAATACTTTTTGCTTTTCCTCGAATAATTTGTTGTGCAAATTGAAAATTAGGTAGATTTTACTTGAACTAGAAAAGCACTCGGAGAGCACAGACCTCCGCCAAGGCAGATCAGTCCCCCCCCCCCCCCCCCCCCCAATCACCAAAATTTAATCATTTGTTCCTTGTGCCAGTATTAACATTTCCTGAAATTTTCATCCAAATCCGTCCATAACCTTTTGAGTTATCTGCACATGGACGACAGACAGACAAACCAACGCCGGCAAAAACAGAACCTCCTTGGTGGAGGTAAAAATACAAATAAACTCACCCAGATTGCTCCCTCAGACAATATTATGCCAAATCAAAATAGGAATTGTCCAATTACCTCCAACTATGACAATACAGTTCCTTTTTAAGTCCACCAATCACATGTTGGTTCCACTGATGAACATGTGACCAGTATCAGTGGGTCCATGAGTCCGTTTCCATTGGACATCTGAGAACATTCAAATCCAAACTGGTCCAAAACCCAAACCTGTGTGTCCATGTGTCTTTTCCAGTCCAGTCCTTGTCCAGTGTCCAAACCTAAACTCTTTGTCTAGTCTAATGACAGATCACCCTGGCAGTAGATTGGTTTGGTGTCCGTCCAGAAAATGAGTCCAGGGTGCTCCAACCATCAAGCCTTCATGCCCTCCAAGGGGTCCCGCTCCGCAGTTTGACAAACACCAGTCTAGTGTATTTTTCATTGTCACAGGCCACGTAAACAGTGGGAATATGATCTTGTCAGAGTAAGACAACAGTTACATATTTTGTGCTTGTAAATGTATTCAATCAGTGCATTATTCTGTTTGTAAGAGCTGTGTAGAAGCAGATGTAATATTATGTACGGTGTCAGTCAAGCTAAGTGTGTAATTAGCATTTTCAAAGATGTTTCACATAAATGTTGTTACTTGTTAAGGTTCTCCAGGGGTTCAGGCCACAAACCAATATTGCACGCCTTTTAAACAGGAATTTATTTGTTAAAGTAATTAATTCTTTCATCCATTTTCTAAGATGCAATCGTTTACACTAGAAAAATGAAGGCGTGCAAAACCTTTTAGCCATCACCGCAAATTTGCTGCCTGGTTGCATCACTGTTATTGCATCCACTGGGGTGTTTTTGATGTCGGAGCGCTTTAATTGAAATGGGGGCATTAATGTTCAGGGTGTGTGCACTAATTTCAACACCCCGCACATGCACACAACCAAACATATGCAATGATGGCCGGCGTTAGCTCATACTGAGCATTTCTGGGCCTCCCATGTCATCATATATTTAATGCTGACCTTCTCAAACACAACAAGACAACTGAGTTTTTGCATCAGTGCAAGAAAATGGGAAAGTATGAGCTAACAGCAGATATTAAAGACAGTCCCCTACAGTGTATTAAACGGCACGCATGTGTCCAAGAGAGAAAAAACCAAGAAGGTATTTGACCTTTTAGCTTCTCTATAAATCAATAGTGGGTTTAAATCATTTCCGTATGGGTTTGTCTGTCTGTGTTGTGGTGCCTGTGGGATAACGAGGGAGGGATAACAAAGAGAAACGCAAGAAATTAAGAGAAAGAACAAGAGCGGAGAAGATTTAGGGATGATGGGGGATCACAGAGGGAATAAGGAGCTGATGAACCACAACAATAAAGAAAGGAGGAGAAGGAGAGAGGGATAACATGAGGATGGACTTTAATGAGCTCCCACATTAAAACACTGTCAGCACGAAGGAAAGAAAGAAAGAAAGAAAGAAAGGGACAGAATGGAGAGGAATGAAGCAATCTGACAGACGGAAAGATTCAAAGGAAGGGGAGAAGTGAAACTAAATGATAGAATGTGGACAAAGGAGTAAAAAAAAGGACAGAGAGTAAAAGACAAAACGATGGAGGAGGAGAGAGAAATGAGGGAAATGATGTAAGGAGAGGAGAGGAGAGGAGAAGAAACGAGGAGAGGAGGAGGAGAGGAGAAGAAACAAGGAGAGGAGGAGGAGGAGAGAGGAAGAAACGAGGAGAGGAGAGAAATGAGGGGAAATGATGTAAGGAGGAGAGGAGAAGAAACGAGGAGAGAGAGGAGAGGAGAGGAAGAGGAGGAAAGGAGAGGAGAAATGAGGGGAAATGATGTAGGAGAGAGGAGAGGAGAGGAGGAGAGGAGAGGAGAGGAGAGAGGGAGAGGAGAGGAGAGGAGAGGAGAGGAGAGGAGAAATGAGGGGAAATGAGGGAAATATGTAAGGAGGAGAGAGGGGAGGGGAGGAACCGAGGAGGAGAGGAAACAAGGGGGAGAGGAGACGAGAGGAGGAAAACGAGGAGGAGAGGAGAGGCAAAGGAATAGAGACGAGGAGGAGACAAGACACAAAACTGTCTCAAAAATTAAATAAGTTAGTAAGAGTCTAAGGTGAGAGAGGAAGGAAGGAGGAGAGGAGATAACACCTTTCAGCCTTAGTGTTCAGTTTGGTTTGTTCACATCAGATTTTTTTTGCACCTGTTCATATTAATCTGTCCTCTGAGAGGGAAATTGCAAAAAAATGTTTAAATACAAATATCTGATGCAGATTCTGTGTTCAGACGCTGAACCTCTGCATCCTGGACAACACCATTCTGTTCTGTCTGCAGCTATTTGACCACAAGTTTAGTTTAGGTTTTTTTTTTTTTTTTTTTAAGTAACCTAAATTTAATATCTATAATATATATATGTACATATTATCATTGTTATTATTCTTATTAT
The DNA here is from genome assembly GCF_902148855.1 of Sphaeramia orbicularis. NCBI lineage: Eukaryota > Metazoa > Chordata > Actinopteri > Kurtiformes > Apogonidae > Sphaeramia > Sphaeramia orbicularis. Next base: position 3,103,412 of record NC_043974.1, on the reverse strand, counting down.
TACAGACATTACACTCTCATTATTATCCAAACTGATGTTCCAGTTGTCATCATCTGATGTTCCACCCACGAACCTTAATGATTGTTCTCTTTGTTTGTCTGAAGTCTGAAGGCCAGTGGAAATAAAAAGGAACTGGTGTCCTATCATTTCTCCACACTCCCGTCACACCCAGCAGAAATGAGTTCTGGACCAAGGTAACACCAACCTCAGTTATGAGATAACTCTGTCTGTTACTAGAGACAAACCATGACGTACTCTGGGTGTAACATCAAACACAAAAAAATTCAATGTTCTATTTTCTATCCGTCTGTCATCAGTCAACACACAAACACTGTCTGGACCTCAGCGTTATCTGGTTACAGGTCATAAATAACAGCCTAAAGAAAGAAGACCACTTATTTTAAAGGAGAACTAAGCTCAGAGTGACCCTCACCCTCATCTGTCTGGATGGACCTCCTCCTTGACCCACACCTGTCTGGATGGACCTCCTCCTTGAACTGAATTATAAGCTTTCCATGTGTATGCTCAAAGCACGTCAAATACCACACACTGAGGGTTAGGGTTAGGGGTTATGGTTAAGTGAACCAGAGATCTTGGCGTAAATTGACACGCAATCAAAGGGCACTGAATAACACGCAAAAGGACAAAAATTCATACGTATAGCATGCCAAATGCCATAAGAACTGGCGTGACATACAACATGATTTCATGAGACCAGTCTCAAGTGACAAAAAACCGACCAAAATGAGAAAGAAACAGGAAAGATGTAAAGTTAGGGGGGCTACAAACAGTGGTGCTTGTAAATGTCTTTAATGCCATTATCTAAACATAAAAAGCTCTGCATCTATATTTAATTCATTAGAGATTGGAAATGCTATGCTAGCATACATTGACAACATTTGACAACTACAGCAACTAATTTAAGATCAAATTGTCAGTTCTTTTCTAAGGATAAATATATAAATGACTGTCTTTTATCATCCTGATGTAGTAAGATATATTAATTTATAACCCAGAAAACCTCTTATATAAAGCAAAACTAAAAAAATTCTAAACATGGATATTTCAACTTGGGAAATCGAATGAAGAGGAAAATCAGTGCAAGATAAGAGTATTAAAAATAAAGGAAAGAAAGTGAGGGAATAAGGAAAAGAAAGTGAATCAAGAAAACAAATGGAGAAAAGATAATCAAAGGTAGTTAGGGAGGAGATGGGGAGGGGGGTATGAAGGCAGAGGTTATGGATAAAAGAGATGGAGGGAGAGTCTGAGAGCAGTTCTAAGCAGGAACAGACTCCCACTGTACCACAAACCACAGGCCTGTCTGCTGGATGGGCCACAGTAGCACACACATGGACTCAGAGTTTCCCCTTCAGTGATCAGCAGGAGGAAGAGCTGACTGAGACAAGAGGAGGAAGAGGAGGGAGAGGAGGAGAGGGGGGAGAGGAAGAGAGGAGGAGAGGAGGAAGAGGAGGAAGGAGGGAGAGGAGGGAGGGGGGAGAGGGAGGAGAGGAGGGAGAGGGGAGAGGAGGGAGAGGAGGAGGGAGGGAGAGGAGGGAGAGGGGGGAGAGGAAGAAGAGGAGGAAGAGGAGGGAGAGGAGGGAGAGGAGGAAGAGGAGGGAGAGGAGGGAGAGGGGGGAGAGGAGGGAGAGGGGGAGGAGAAGAGGGAGGAGAGGAGGGAGAGGAGGGAGAGGAGGAAGAGGGGGAGAGGAGGGAGGGGGGAGGGGAGGGGGAGGGGGGGGGGGGGAGAGGGGGGAGGGAGGAGGGGGAAGAAGAGGGGGAGAGGAGGAAGAGGAGGGAGAGGGGGGAGAGGGAAGAGGGGAAGGGAGGAGAGGAGGAGAGGAGGAAGAGGAGGGAGAGGAGGGAGAGGGGGGAGGGAAGAAGAGGAGGAAGAGGAGGGAGAGGAGGGAGAGGAGGGGAGGGGGGAGAGGAAGAAGAGGGAAGAGGAGGGAGAGGAGGGAGAGGGGGGAGAGGGGAGAGGAGGAAGAGGAGGGAGAGGAGGGGAGGGGGGAGAGGAGGGAGGAGGGAGAGGAGGGAGAGGAGGGAGAGGAGGGAGAGGGGGGGAGAGGAAGAAGAGGAGGGAGAGGAGGAAGAGGAGGGAGAGGAGGAAGAGGAGGAAGAGGAGGGAGAGGAGGCAGAGGAGGGAGAGGAGGAGAGGAGGGAGAGGGGGGAGAGGAAGAAGAGGAGGAAGAGGAGGAAGGAGGGGAGGGAGGGAGAGGGGGGAGAGGAAGAAGAGGAGGAAGAGGAGGGAGAGGAGGAAGAGGAGGAAGAGGAGGGAGAGGGGGGAGAGGAGGGAGAGGAAGAAGAGGAGGGAGAGGAGGGAGGGAAGAAGAGGAGGAGAGGGGGAGAGGGGGGAGAGGAGAAGAGGAGGAAGAGGGGGAGGAGGAAGAGGAGGAAAGGAGGGAGAGGAGGGAGAGGGGGGAGAGGAGGAGGGAGAGGAGGGAGAGGAAGAAGAGGAGGGAGAGGAGGAAGAGGAGGGAGAGGAGGGAGAGGGGGGAGAGGAAGAAGAGGAGGGAGAGGAGGGAGAGGAGGAAGAGGAGGGAGGGAGGGGGGGAGAGGAGGAAGAGGAGGAGGGAGAGGAGGGAGAGGAAGAAGAGGGGGAGAGGAGGGAGAGGGGGGAGAGGAGGAAGAGGAGGAGAGGAAGAAGAGGAGGAAGAGGAGGGAGAGGAGGAAGGGAGGAAGAGGAGGAAGAGGAGGAAGAGGAAGAAGAGGAGGGAGAGGAAGAAGAGGAGGAAGAGGAAGAAGAGGAGGGAGAGGAGGAAGAGGAGGGAGAGGGGGGAGAGGAGGAAGAGGAGGAGGAGGAGGGAGAGGAGGAAGAGGAGGAGGGAGAGGAGGGGGAGAGGAGGAAGAGGAGGAAGAGGAGGGAGAGGAAGAAGAGGAGGGAGAGGAGGGAGGAGGGAGAGGAGGAAGAGCAGGGAGAGGAGGAGGAGGGAGAGGAGGGAGAGGAAGAGAGGAGGGAGAGGAGGAGGAGGGAGAGGAGGGAGAGGAGAAGAGGAGGAGGAGGGAGAGAGAGGAAGAAGAGGAGGGAGAGGAGGAAGGCTACTGAGATGGAAGAGGAGGAGAAGAAGAAAAGAGGAGATAGAATGAGGAGGACAAGGAGGAGGAAGTAGAGGAGGAGATGAAGAGGTAAAAAAAAGAGAGGAAGCACCAAGAAGAAAAGAGGGGAAAAAAGGAGGGGCGGCAGCAGAGAGAGAGAAAAGAAAAAAAAAAAAAAAAAGAGTAATGATGAGATAAAGGAGTAAGAAGAGAGGTTGGAGGAGGCAAATAAAAGGGAGGAGTGGTAAAGGAGAAAGGACGAGCAGCATTAATGGAAAAAAAAGAGACGAGATGTGTAGATGAGAGAAAAGAGAGCAACTGAGGAGAAGGAGAATCAATTTTACAAACTAAAATAAAACACAGTCTCTGTCCTCAGTCCTGTTGGACTACCTTTGTCCTGGTCTGTCCTCAGTCCTGTTGGACTACCTTTGTCCTGGTCTGTCCTCAGTCCCGTTGGACTACCTTTGTCCTGGTTCTGTCCTCAGTCCCGTTGGACTACCTTTGTCCTGGTTGTCTCAGTCCCACTGGACTACCTTGTCCTGGTCTGCCTCAGTCCCGTTGGACTACCTTTGTCCTGGTCTGTCCTCAGTCCCGCTGGACTACCTTTGTCCTGGTCTGTCCTCAGTCCCGCTGGACTACCTTTGTCCTGGTCTTCCTCAGTCCCACTGGACTACCTTTGTCCTGGTCTGTCCTCAGTCCACTGGGACTACCTTGTCCTGGTCTGTCCTCAGTCCCGTTGGACTACCTTTGTCCTGGTCTGTCCTCAGTCCGTTGGACTACCTTTGTCCTGGTCTGTCCTCAGTCCGCTGGACTACCTTTGTCCGGTCTGTCCTCAGTCCGGGACTACCTTTGTCCGGTCTGTCCTCAGTCCGCTGGACTACCTTTGTCCGGTCTGTCCTCAGTCCTGTTGGACCTTTGTCCCGGTCTGTCCTCAGTCTGCTGGACTACCTTTGTCCCGGTTCTGTCCTCAGTCCTGTTGGACTACCTTTGTCCCGGTTCTGTCCTCAGTCCTGTGGACTACCTTTGTCCGGTCTGTCCTCAGTCCTGCTGGACTACCTTTGTCCCGGTTCTGTCTCAGTCCTGTTGGACTACCTTTGTCCTGGTCTGTCCTCAGTCTGTTGGACTACCTTTGTCCCGGTTCTGTCCTCAGTCCTGTTGGACTACCTTGTCCGGTTCTGTCCTCAGTCCTGTTGGACTACCTTTGTCCCGGTTCTGTCCTCAGTCCTGTTGGACTACCTTTGTCAAAATTACCACATGGGGGGGGGGCTGGTTGTTATGTCATCTGCTCAATCTAATGGACAAACCCAGATTTCGTGCCACAGTACTGTGGCAGTAGACACTGTCGAAATAAAAATAAAATATTGTATTGTAAGTATGGCCTATATGTCTCTTTTTTCTTTCTCTAATTCTGTTTATCCTTCTGTTTTCTTCTTTTTTTCTAACCCTATCTTTTTTTACAGTTGCTTTTACGTTTTGATAATGTGTGCTTTGAATGTGAAACTGTTACTTGACCTTTGTAGCTCAATAAAGAGAAAGAATATACATTTAATTCAAGACAGAGTTGTGCAGAAGTCTTAGGCCACCATTAGCTTTTATAGACAGACAGTAGATGACAGCAGAGAGGAAAAAATTAGAAGATGTCAAAGAGCACAGAGGAGAAATAAGGAGAAGCCGCAGGAATCCAGGACAGAAGTCTTGGACGGCTTTAACCTTTATTCACACAGAGCAGACTGACAGAAATATCACGAGCTCCGAATTCTTTCCTCAAAATTCACAAGTGATCCACAGATTCACTGTCTTTGAACGTTACTTTCTGTGTTTGTCCAATCTGGTGGTTTTCCATGTTGCAGTCTATTAACTTCAAGTACCGCACACTTAACCAGAGCGGCAGAACATTTTCCAAGAGCTGCCATACTGTCTTTAGATTCATATACCAGCCACCGGTCTGAACAGTCACACAGCGCTCTTCAAATCCTGTGACTGGTTCAGGAGGCCACGCTGGTGTCTGTTGGTAGGAGACCAGTCTGGTCAAAACAGAATGTACGGAACTTTTGAGGTAGAACCACAATCTACAACCCAAAACAGTAAATACAAGAAATACCTTCATCACAACAACAACAGCAAAGACACACATCTGAGTAAATACTTGTCTTTCCAACGCTTCCCCAATAACCACAAGTGTAAAATCAGAACAACCTGAATCATGTCATCATCTCTGTTTCAGTCTGCAGGGGTCCGGGTTAGGGTTAGGGTTAGGGTTAGGGTTAAGGAGTACACAGACCAGGTTCGAGCACCACGCCACATAAGGAAAACTAGAAAACAGGACTTACAGAGTAACAGGACCATATGCACTGTTGAGATTGGTCTGTCATTCACCAGGGCCACTGACCGGTCTGGATCAGATCACCACTGACCGGTCTGGATCAGATCACCACTGACCGGTCTGGATCAGATCACCACTGACCGGTCTGGATCAGATCACCACTGACCGGTCTGGAACAGATCACCACTGACCGGTCTGGAACAGATCACTTCTGACCGGTCTAGATCAGATCACCACTGACCAGTCTGGATCAGATCACCCTAACATGTTTTCAAATCCTCATTCTTTCAGAATATTTACATTTGTTCATTAAACCGTTCAGGAAAAATAATTGCGTTTCACTTTCTGTTTGTGTGTGTACCATGGTGTACATGTGTGACACTGGAAATGATCTGATATGAAAATGTTCAAACAAGCTCCACTATGACCTGACCAACTATTTTTGACCACTAAAAACCACTCAGGAATCAATTAGAGAACTAATAAGGAATGGGATTGGTAAGCAGAATCTACAGTGGCATTGATATTGATCAAATCCTATCAATTCCCACCTCTAATCAGTACTTTGGTTTTGTACATCTGGTCAGTTCACGTATTTTATCAAATATGCTTTGAAATAAATGCCGATTTAAAAAGTGTATACGATCTGTCATCTAAATGTAATATATTATTACTGTTAAAAAGACTCCAAGGACTTGAAATTGAAAGTTTAGGACTTGGGACTTGGCTTGAAACTTATCAGCCTTGACTTGGGATTTGAGGACAAAGACTTGAGACTTAGTTTTGACTAGGGCTGTGTATTGGTAAGAATCTGGGGATACGATACAAATCACAATACTATGATTACAATACGATATATCACGATATATCATGATACTGTTAAAAAGGCAATTTTTTTGGTTTGTGTCTTTTTTTTTTTTAAAAGATTTCCTGGAAGAACTGAATTACACCAGAAATACATACAAATACTAAACACATTTTTATTGGATCACAACAGGGTCTAATGCTATATCACAAAATGTTTCTAATTCTCCTATTTTCCAAAGGAACTACCATGCCTCTCAGACAGTAAAAAGAGCCTTTAGAATACTTCAAATAACCATTATTTAATAAAACTGTTAAAACATAATAAGATTAGGGCTGGGTAAAAAAATTGATTTAACGATCTTAGATCGATCTCATTTTAATTTGCATAATTGATTAACAGTGGATGAGATCAATTTTTCAGAGCAGGACCGGGAGTACATGGAACCGTGGGTGGCTCCGTCTTGCGAACCCCAGGGGAAGACTTGGTCTTGTTCGTGAAAAAGACGCAGTGGGGAAACCCCCTCCTCTGGAGGTCCTCCGGCCTCAAACTCGAACCCGCAGTGTGAAGGAACTGGCCATCAGGCAAGTCGCAGAAACCGGTCGTTCTTGGAATAATAACTTGGATCCATACTATCACCTATGGCTGAGTACGGAGTTAGAGGAAGAGCAGAGCGACAATGTCCGACTGCTATGCTCCCCCCCCCCCCCAGTCAGTAGAAGCCTCCAGCCATAAAACAGAATAAAGGTGACAAAGTCCGTTCTGATCCACTGTACAAACATGGCAATGTTTCTGTCTTGTTCAGTATTTCAGAGCACATTCAGCAATTTACCTCTGAAATGTCATATTATTTCCTTTCTAATATCAATATTGATACCAGTATTGATGTGTTGCATGACTGCGGTACTCAAATAATCAGGTTACAACTCAAAATTGTACTTTGGTATCACTAAATTACTCTCAGTCAATCAATACTGAATTGAACTGAATTGATATTGAATCGAATCGAATCGAATCGTGATTAATCGATTCAGAACCTTATGAATCGAAATCGAATCGATTATGGAAATTGGCCATGATACCCAGCCCTAAAAAGATATAAATAAAGAAAACCAAAAAACAAAAATGAACCTCCGTCATATCTGCATTTGAATAAATACCTAAAAATATTGATACAGTACTTCTTAATATCAATACTGTATTGTGAAATGAAATATCGCGATATATTGCAAAACAAATATTTTCTAACACCTCTACTTGTGACTTGGTCCCACCTCTGTTAAAAGACCTGCCTTTACTGCAGCTGTTCGCCGACTGTCCTGTCAACTCAGATCGGTCTATTCCATGTCTTTGATGTACACTACAGTGAAGTTAAACTCGTCTAATCGACACTCTCCTTTCCTTGCTTTGCTAGGATTCCAGTTTGTACTGTGTGCACTCCAGGACCACACGTCCAAGCAGGGAAATCCCTTTCCAATCCAGGCAAAGCTACACTAAGCCATGCTACGCTACAAACCCACTACTCCAGGTCAGGCCAAACAATGCTACACTATGCTACAAAGGCACTACGCAGGACTAGCCGAGCCATGCTACAGTACGCTTCTGTACACCACATTCCTTACCTGCGACGACAAACCAAGTCCAGCCACGCTACAAACTCACCACCCTAGGTCAGGTCAAGCTACACACACCACAAACCAACTACATCAGATCAAGTCCAGCTACGCTCAAGTCAAGCGCTACCTATTCCTCTCCACCTCCCTTTTTCCCTTCGCATCCAAATAAAGGTTTTCTTGTTTCTCAACTACCTGTTGCACCGAGTTTTGCCTTTTGGGTCCAAAATTTAAGTATTCATCACACTTACTTTCTAAAAGTAGCCTCGACCTCTCTGATCTCTGTTTTGTCCTCCTCATATTTGTAGTTTAAGTGGCATCAACATTGTGCACAGAACTGAGTTGTTTTTTTGTTTTGTTGATGGACTTGGAAGACCACAGTGCATTCCTCCCCTCCATACAAACACACACAGATAAAACCTATCCAGTCCTCTTTGTTACAAACATGCTTACATAAAGATGGCTGTGGTCTGGGGGTGTTCTGGGTATTTATAGCGTTGCATTATTTATGTTTGTCCCACTCAGACTGTACGACAGCTTAATGAGGCCTTTGAGAGCAATAAGACCAATTATGTCTAATTAGGACTTCAAGCCTTTATTCACGTGTATATAGGGTTAAAAAATGTTCTATTGTATTATTGAGCGTACTTAAATGGTGATGGAACTAACCACTGCATCGCCATGCATTCTTTTTGGGTTTGTTTTTCGGGGGGTGGGAAAGCTGAGAAGATTTTGTGATTTGGATGGAAACTGCATACTTGAACAGATTTAAATAAGCATAATCATTAGAGGAGATAGCTAGTAAATGTACATTTGCCATTTTACTTTTAATTGTCTTTGTTTCTTGCCCAGTAAAAATTTTTTGAAGGACAAATAGAAGGATGTGGTGATAAAAGTATCAACAGCTGACAAACTTTCACTGATCCTTCTTCAGAACTGATGTGGTGATGTAAGCATGTGTTACAGTAACAGGTCACAAGCAGAAAAGTTTGTTACTGGAGCTGGCCAAGAGACGGTTAACATCTAGATCCAAAAATACATGTCAAATCACCTTTTGAAGACTTGTACAGACTTGTGAAAGTACATTACTTCTAGTGTCCAGCACAAGTTTTATGTTTTAGAAAAATGTTTTAAAAAGACTTAGATTGGCATTATATGCAGCATAAATGTCTGTTTGCATTCTTTGTGTATCAATTCAGTTCAAAGCATAAATTTGATCATATTCTATTGGACCTATATTACACTTAAGATAAGTTGTAAGGTAACAAATATCTAATAAACTGAGATAAATATGGTAAAATGTATTAAATGAGTTTATTAAGGTACTTGACTTTGTAGAAATACTAATAAATATGCTGAATAAACCACTGAACCGTGTAATTTCTCCCTTGTCCATTCATTACCCAGACACTTAGCAAAACTCTTGCTATTTCACTCCTTTATATATTGAAAAAAAATATAAACTAAAAGAATGGACACCCCTAGAGGACCAACAGTAAAGATTCAACAGTTTGATGAACACTGAAACCACATTTTAAGGCAGGTTTAATAAAATGGCCCAAAAACAAATGTTAATTTTCTGTCTATCGTTACCATTTTTGTTGTGTTTTTTTTTTTTTACTATATTTGAGCCACAAATTAGGTTTTAAACATTTTCTTCAATCACACATCTAAAAGTGCTCATTATTCCCCTTTAAAATGAGGTGTCATTCATCTTTCTACCATACAATAGTTGTGACAGGGCAAACTTATGTACGTATGTACTTCTGAACTAAGTGGACACACAAGTCTTCATGTTGATTGAAAATTCCAAAATCACCGTTGCACATTCTACTAGAACAGAACAGTTTTGACATGTGCAAAGTGTTTTTTACTCACTATGAGGTGTTCTAATCTCCCAGAGGTACAAGTTTTTTTTGTTTTTTTTTTCTGTTCCCATTTGTTCATCTTTTTAAATACGTGTTTGATAATGACGCGAGGTTAAACCTCTAGTCTGAATCACACACTAGTTTTTGCTTTCTTCCTCCGTGTTTATGGTAATCTGCCACATCACATCACCATGTTGCCATCAAATACAGAATAAAACAGATTTATTCTAACCACAGAGAGACAATCAGATTAAATGTTTACATGGCTGACTTGTGTTTTCTTCATCAACTGATTATCAAAGGTTTACACGATCCCCTCTGAACTTAATCGGAATTTCGTGCCAGTTGCTTCTGACTGAAGTGGTTACACAAGGAACTTTTATTTTGTTGTTCTGATCACTTGTGGAGTATTATTGTCTATGTAAACACAGGCCTCTGTCAACACAGGATGATGAGGACAAAGAAAAAAGATTTAGTACTTCAGATACATAACCACGTTCACTTTAAACCTGTTCACTGAGTTCAATTCAATACTTGTCACTGTATAAAAAACAAGACAGTGGTTCAAATATCTTTCAAGCAGGCGTGGCAAGACAAATATGAAAGCAAATTGAATGCAACGCAGCAAGGTTTATTTGTTAATGAAAACTAACGAAATGACGAAAACTAAAATTGAAAAAAACATTTTCGTTAACTGAAAAAAATAAAAACTATAATTAAAAGAAAAAAACGATAACTAACCGAAACTGTATTGTGTGCTTACAAAACTAACTAAAACGGATAAAAATTATGGATAACATTCCCTTCATTTTCGTCTTTGTCAACGTCGGAGTGACACGAAAGCGATTTATTTCGCTCTAGCAGTTTAAGCTAGCGGCACCATACGGTACTTCACAGTCTGTCCCTTCTCGTTATTTGTGGTTTCCAGTCGTCTTCTGGTCCCCACTCTACCTGGAAACATGGAGACTAAAGTTGGGAGAAAGCAGCAGAGTCCTGTCTGGGATTTATTTGAATATGATGAAGAAGAAGAGAAAAGATATGAAAAAACTAAAACTAAACTAAAACTAGGCATTTAGAAAAAAATGAAAATTAATAAAAACTAGCAAACCTGCTGTAAAAACTAATTAAAACTACTGGAATTAGAGACAAAAAGTCAAACTAAATAAAACTAAACTATAATGAAAAATCCAAAACTATATAAGTTAAACTACATAAAACTAAACTATAAGTGAAAAATCCAAAACTATTAGAACCTTGCATGAAGTGCATCAACATAAGGACAACAGTGCACAGTTCAAATGGAAGTAATGCGGGGGGGGGGGGGGGGGGGGTTAGGGAAGGAGTTTTGGTGTGTAACACAACTGGAGCAAGTCCAGTTCACAGTACTGTATGTGGGAGATGTGGTATTGGTATGGAATGAATATGAGTATCTATCTATCTATCTATTGGGGGGTGTTGGCTGGGGTGAGAAAGGGGGTACAATGTTCAACATCCTCACTGCCTGGGGGTACAGGCTGTGCCTCAGTCTACTGGTTCTGGCCTGGATGGATCTGTACAGGTGCTGTGGAGGTCAGCTGGGTCTCGCAGGATGTTGAACACTCTTCTCAGACAGTGTTTGATGAAGACAGAGGTGATCTCTAGGAGGCTGATCCCAATGATCCTCACCACTCTTTGGCTGTTCAGCGTTGGTGCAGCTGGAGAACCACACCAGAAGTCCCATAAGCCAGCACACTTTCTACCGCACGATAATAGAGGTTGGCCAAAATAAGAGTCACTGCTGAGCCCGTCCAACAGCTGAGGCCGCATTAGTGCCCCAGGTCTGATCGTCCGTCACAGTTAAACCCAGGAATTCAAAGCTTTCAGTCTCTCCTCCACCTCCCCTTCAATGTGAAGTGCTGATGGATGGGTTGTCCAGACCTACAGAAGTCCACATCATTTCTTTAGTCATCTTTGTATTGAGGGGCCAGACTGTGCTCCTTAAACCATGCTGCAAGTTTTTCCACCTCCACCCCGTAAACAGTCGAAATTGTACATCGTGGCTGCATAGTCTCTCCACCATGGAGGTATGTGTGCACTAATAATTGTTGGTGTAGATGCTCAAACCTCCACTGATCTTCTTATCAGACTCTGCAGTCCCATCGGCTCAGTGCACAGCAAAGCCAGTTAGCTCAATAGACACATCTGGGGAGGGTGGGTTCCAAGGCTCATCTCTGTAGATCAGGCTGCTACAGGTGGCTAAGGTCCTCCATAATGCCAGTACCAGTCAGATTTCATCCATCTTGCTGTGGATCAACGAGCTTTAGAGGAGGAAGACGGTGGGAAGCGGTGGTTTGAATGGGTTAGCCTAGGGCTGTCAAGCTCATTTTAGTTCAGTTCCACATTCAGCCCAATCTTGATCTCCAGTAAAATAATAACAGTGAAAAAAGTAAAATTAAATTATGGTCATGTTTACATCTACAAAAATCTGAATAATGTGAACAACTGGAAATGTCTTAAAAACAACTGCAATTTTCACAATATTCTGCCTCAGATTTATCAGTTTATCCTTTACACATGTGCATTAGAACTGACATTACAATTACAAATATACCAACATTTAATAACAGACAGAATATTGGTACAATTGCATGTACTTCTCTTAAGACATTTCAGGTTATTCAAATTTTTTGTAAAATAACAGTTTTTTAATATAAACATTTTCATGTAATTATACTTTTTAACACTAAAACAAAGAGAAAATTTGCTGTTTTCATTATTTCTGGGTTTAATATGATAGTATTTGTCTGGTCTGACCTACTGAAGATCTAACTGGTCTGTATGTGGAGTCTGAATTAAAAGGATTCTGACATCCTCGATTGTTAATATCTTCAGTGTCATTTTTGTATTTCACAAATCCATCCTACGGGCCAGATTGGATCCTTTGGCGGGCCGGATTTGGCCCCTGGGCCGCATGTTTGACACCTGTGGGTTAGTCTTTAGCTGGGCCCACATGCCCCCCCCCCACATGCCTGTCTTCTACTTCCGCTCGCAGCACCTCCTCCTCCGATGCGCTGCAGCAGGAGTCCCAGGAGGTGATCTGGTGATCTCAAGAAGGATGAAAGTATCTGCTGGTAAGTTCCATCGGCGAACTGAAGAAGTTCAGCACAGCTGTATTTATGCACATCTAACCGATGGCAGTGCAAAATAATCAGTATCAGCACAAGTGAGATAATACCAAGCTGCTGGACAGAGCTACTATCTGCTGCGCCTGTGCACCACCATGACCTGTACGTTAACATGGGGGCATTAATGAGTGGTGTCTCTGACAGGATGTCCGTTTCATCTGTGTATTTATGATTCAGAGTGAAACTAGACCATCTGAAAGTGGATTTAGAGGACTGGAGAACGGTTTCCCGCTCAGGTCCTCCCAAAGAACAACAGAAAGGACGAGAATATAAAGAGAAAAAAGGATAAGAAATGAAAAGAGGGAAAGAAGAAAAAATTAGGAAAATCTTAAAACTTAGAGCAAAGACAACGAGGCGAGAGGGGGGAGACGTAATGATCAGTGACGAGCACAGGTCTTGCAGTTGCCGTTGACAACCACAAACCGCAGAGATGGCTGCCATGTGACCACGTCAGAACAGTTTATTTTTGCTGCGACGCCATTGACGGACACACACTGACACAGCCTCAGATACAGACACACACACATTCAGACTCACCTTTAACTCCGCCACACACACACACAACACACACAACACACACACACACACACACCACACACACACAGATGTTCTTCTGTGGAAAGGACCAGTGTTTCATACTTGCCCCTTTACACTTATGGTCATAACACCATACGCCTGAAAGAACTCACATGTACCCACTCAACTGAGATAAACAGTATTAACGGCTAAATGTCATAAACACACACACAGACAAAGAAATACACGAACATCCGTCACATACACGGAGAAAATTCCTGGATGATTCACTATTAAACCACTCACAGTAGGTTCAGCTGTAATGAGAAGCAACTGGAGAGCAAAAGTTCAGCTACTCTAAAGAAAAGTGCTGTTCTTTGAGGCTGTTGCTTTGCCAAGAACGAACAGCACCTTATTTGTGATGTAATCGATGTATTTTTGGGATGTGTAAGGCCTAGGCCAAATGTACATGGCTATGTTTTAGAACAGTTTCTCCTCCTTCATTCTCTAAAGCAGCGCTGTCAAACTCATTTTAGTTCAGTTCCACATTCAGCCTAACATGAAATAAAGTGGGCTGCACCAGTAAAATACTATAAATAATAGGATAAGAACTTATAAATAATGTTAACTCCAAAGTTTTTTTCTATGTTTTTGAGTGAAAAAAAGTCAAATTCCGTAATGAAAATGTTTACATCTGCAAACTGTACTTGAACATAACATGAACAAGTATGAACCTGAAAATTCTTAAGAAAAATCAGTGCAATTTGAACAATATTACACCTCAGTTTATCATTTATACATGTGCATCACAACTTACAGATCACAGTGGATCTACAAATACACACATTTAATAACAGGCAGAATATTGTAAGTAAGTAAATTTTATTTATAGAGCACTTTTCACAGACAGAGTCACAAAGTGCTTTATCAGTTCAAATTGGTACAATTCCACGTACTTCTTTTAAAAAAATTCAGTTTATTCACATTTTTTGTAAAAGGCTAGTCTGTAAATCTAAATATTTTTGTGTAATTTTACTTTTTTTTTTTTTTTTTTTTTTACACTAAAACAAAGAAAAATTTGTAGTTTTCATTATTTATAGGTTATTATGACAGTATTTTACTGGTCTGATCCACTTGAGATTGAATTGACCTAAAAGGATTTTAACATCCTTGATTGTTAATATGTTCAATGTAATTTCTGCATTACACAAATTCATCCCAAGGGCCAGATTGGACCCTTTGGCGGGTCGGTTTTGGCCCCTGGGCCACATGTTTGACACCTGTGGTCTAAAGGAATCCTATCCAGACAACCGCTGATTAAATAATGAAATGACAGACAGGACCATCCACATGAAGAGGTATAAAAACCATATTTTAAGTAGGGCAGTCAGGATCTGTTCATGGGATTTGCTGACAATAAGTAAAAGTAAATCATAAACACAGGTGATGGCATTTACACGAGTCAAAACAATGTGTGGTTTTGCTGGTTCTCTGTAGAAGCTTAACTGGTTCTGAAAAGCAACTGAACCAACATTTGTTATGATGACACGCTCTGGCAAATGTAAGTGTCCCATGTCAGCTGTACCGTTAGCAGCAGAACGCTTCATCTAAATATGACAATGTGATGAACATAATATTAGGTCTGGTTACAGATTGATTAACTGGAGAACTGCTTGAGTGACAAACAGCTTATGGCTGAGACGTTCCTGACAACATGAAGGACATCAATAATTCAGTGGAGGTAGGGAGTGGACACAGACTGTCCACACAGCAGGTCTTAATGCACAGTTCAGATTTTTTATGTGAAATCTGATTTTTTTTGTGTGTGCTCGTTCATATTCCACATTAAATACGACTTCTGTCAGTTTTGAGTGTGAACTGAACGTGACCCTGAAGTGACCCACATGCACTAAAGAGGTCCTGAAGTGACCCACATGCACTAAAGAGGTCCTGATGGAATACGTGACCACGCAGACACACACTGTTTACAGAAGGAAATACAGTTTTCCTCCGCTCCTCCTCCTGAGACCAACAACTGGGACGTTTATTGCATTTCAATAAATGTGACCTGGACATTCAGACTGAAGTCACATTGGAAAATATCAGATCTGTATCAGATTTAGGACCACATATGAAAGTGGACTGGGTCAGATTTAGGACCACATATGAAAGTGGTCCGGGTCAGATTTAAGACCACATATGAAAGTGGTCCGGGTCAGATTTAGGACCACATATGAAAGTGGTCTGGGTCAGATTTAAGACCACATATGAAAGTGGTCTGGGTCAGATTTAGGACCACATATGAAAGCGGTCCGGGTCAGATTTAGGACCACATATGAAAGCGATCCGGGTCAGATTAGTGCTGTTCAGACTGTCTTTAACAGGTCAGATACAGGTCACATATGGGAAAAAAAAATGGGACTTGAGCCACATTTGGCTGCAGTCTGAACGGAGCCTTTGAGTGCATATTACATCTCTGAGAGAGAGCGATTATGTGCTCTTTTAGAGGACGACATGACAAAATGTGACAAATATAGTGTGATGATGACAAAAACTGCACTGACATGGCAACATTTCAGATATGAAGCAGATGAAAAGGTGAAACAAAAAAGAAGGAAAGAAAGCATCCTTTCCTTCCTGCTGCTTCTTCTTCTTCTAATATAGTGTTCATTAGTGGGTGGAAAATCAGCTTAGAGGAGCGTTACCTCCAACAAATGGACTGGAGTCACTACACTCTCGTTCACGGGCTCAGACAGTTTTGTTTCGTTCCACCTGGGAGTGTCTGTTGAACCAGGTGTGACATCTACTGGTCTGGGTCTGTTTTCAGTCGAACTCCAGGCCTTACTTAAAAGCAGGGCTCTCAAACTCATTTTCCTCCAGGGGCCACATTCAGCCCGATTTGATCTCCAGTGGGCCGGACCAGCCAAATAATAACATAATAACATAAATAATGACAATGCAAATTTTTGTCTTTGTTTTAGTGTAAAGAAAAAAAAAACATAAAATTATGAAAATACTTACTTTTATTAACTATCCAAACAAAAAAGATGTGAAGAACCTGAAAAAACTGAAATTTCTTAAGAAAAATAAGTGCATTTTTAACAATATTCTGCCCCAACTTATCATTTCTACATGTGCATTATTGATCAGATCTACAAAGGCACTAAACATTTAGTAACAGGCAGAAAATTGTTAAAATTATGCTTAATTTTCTTTAGACATTTCAGGTTGTTCATATTTGTTCAAGTTATTCACATTTTATTTTTACAGGATAGTTTGTAAATGTAATTTTCATAATTTAATATTATTTTTTGCACTAAAAGACAAAAAATTTGAAGTTGTTAATTCAAGATTTTTTGCTAAATTTAAGATTTTTTTTGGCCTCAAGATTTTTTTTTACTTAATTCAAGATTTTATTTTTTTTTGCTTAATTCAACTTTTTTTCCTTAATTCAAGCTTTTTTTTTTTTTTTTTTGCTTGATTCAATTCAAGACTGTGGAATTTTTGACTTTGCAAAAACATCCCACGGGCCAGACTGGAACCTATGGCCCCCGGGCCACATGTTTGAGACCCCTGCTTAAGAGGATGAGGACACAGGGATTTACCTGTTCAGGTATGAGCAGCTCCTCATCATCAATGTGGACAAAAACATCTCCAGAAATTAAGTCTGGCCTCTCACCTGAAGGTTAAAAAACACAGTGTTTTACCATTAAGGTTCATTAATGCAGTGAACAGTTCTACAGTGAGGGAAATAAGCATCTGATATGCAAACATGTTTGAATGAAAGCGCTCAAATGCTAGTTACAACTTCCTGAAAACCTGCCAGTTCACACCACTGCAAACGTATCATTTCCATAGTAACGACTCACTGTACTGTTCTGACGGCAGCTTTCTTATTATGGATGTTAGAAAATGTCAGTTCTGCAATATATCGTGATATTTCATTTCACAATACTGTATCGATATTAAAAAGTACTGTATCGATATTTTTAGGTATTTATTCAAATGCAGACATGGTGGAGGCTCATTTTTGTTTTTCTTTATTGTTTATATTTTATTTATTATTATTTAACAGTGTTTTATTAAATCATGGTCATTTGAAGCATCCTAAAAGCACTTTTTACTGTCTGAGAGGCAGAAGGTAGTTCCTTTGGAAACTAGAAGAATTAGAAACATTTTGTGATATAGCATTAGATCCTGTTCTGATCAAATAAAAATGTGTTTAGTATTTGTACATATTTCTGGTGTAATTCAATTCTTCCAGGAAATAATCTTTTTTTAAAAAAGAAACAAACAAAAAATTGCCTTTTTAACAGTATCATGATATATCGTATTGTGATCCTAGTATTGTGATTTGTATCGTATCACCAGATTCTTGCCAATACACAGCCCTATTTCTTATGCTTTTGAGTCAGTGAGAGTTTGTTTTTAATGTTTTCACTGTTTCAATGCAGCTATAATAAATACATCACAAAGTCCTGTCAAAGTTCTGTGGGTCAGAGGAGGTGGTGTCGCCTCAAATAAGCCCAGAAAATCTACACTGTTTCAGGCTGTCGACACCTTTAGCCAGCTTGAACTGAAGTGAAATGGCTTCGTTTACAACATTTCCTGCACCTTTTTACCTGCAACGTCCTAAAACCCTGTTGCAAATCTTTGGTCTGAACTGAACTTCAGAATGTTTAAGAATGGACCAAAACCATACCATGGTGAGTGATCAGTTTCTTCATACTGAAAGCCTTAAAATAGTCAGTGAAAACAAAGCATGTATTAAATTTCATGTACGCTGTTAATTGGTTGTAATGTTAAAATTTCTTCATCTGTGTGAATTTAGACTAATATCTGGTCAGAATTTCATGTGAATTAGTTCATTGGTTCAGTGTTGAATAAAGCTGACTGCTCATTTCCTCCCACTGTCCACAGTATTCATGTAGCTCTGTGTCTTACTCCTCCATCCATCCTCCTCCTCCTCCTCTTCCTCCTCCTCGGTGCTGCACCGGTAGTCCTCCAGTAAACGGACGGTGCACTGACCCACCACCGGCTTCCTGCCAAACTGACGGTTATCGATGACTTTGATGACTATCGGTGGCATGTAGAGCTCCTCACGGGGTAGTCTCTGAAGAAAGACAATTTAACACGTCAAATATAGATAAATACAAGAAAAACAAGAAAAGCACTTGGAGAGCACAGACCTCCGCCAAGACAGATCTGTCACCCCCCCCCATCACCACCAAAATTTAATAATTTCTGCCTTGTGCCAGTATCAACATTTCCTGAAAATTGTATGAAAATCCGTCCATAACTTTTGTGTTATCTTGCTAACAAACAAACACGCAAACACACAATGCACAGTGATCACAATACCTCCTGGTGGAGGTAACAATTTAGTACTACTTTGAGCTTTGTAAAATGATTAGAATGAAAGTTATTAACAAATTACGAAATTGACGTTGGTTGCCATTGTAACCGGAAGTCACATGACCTAATTTCGCCAAATTTGGCAAGTGGAAAGAACTTCTCCTAGGTCATCCGAGGTCAACAAAAAATGGTGTCATTTGAAAGCTCATATACGAGTTCCTGTATGTCGATAATTTAACGGTGTTGGCTAACTGGTGTCATTTTCGAGTTATTAGTTAGCATTTGAATGTAAGAGAAACAAACTGTGACCCCCCCCGCAAATTCCCTTTGTAACTGCTTCTATAATTTTCGTTGAACAGCAACAACCAGAACTTATGTCATAGAACATATGTCTATGGATGTGCAAAACAAATTTCATAATGATATTTCATTCAAGAATCGCATTTTTTTAATGATTTTTTGAAAATGGTGCATAAAAAAATAAGTCAACAGAGCGTAATGGAAGAGAAACGGAGCGGAACGATATTTTGTACAAAGTTGAAGCTGGTACCAGTCATGCTTATGTCAAATTATATCAAATTCCAATCAATATTTGTTGAATTATAATGAAAAATATGTGGTAAATGGGATTTTCAATGTTAAATGTAAATGTCCACAGAGTCCAAATTCCACAGTGGATGTGGACAATTTTGTGCCAGATACAAGATATTGTTCTAAGCTACAGGTGGATCCAATTGGAGGAGAATCGGAGTCATTTTCAATTTTTATGAATTTTCGAAAATTGCTCAATGATGACAGGAAATTGTAGATGTTGTGACCTTGCTGTGACCTTGAACTTTGGCCTACTTGGCCCAAAATGTAATGGGTTGGTCCCAGGGCCTAGGCCTATCTGTGGGGGAGATTTGGGAAAGATGGGTGGAAGAGTTTTCCCGTAAAGTTGCTAACAAACAAACAAACACACAAACAAACAAACAAACAAACACACAAAGCAAAGTGATCACAATACCTCCTGGCAGAGGTACTTAACTCTTTCGGTGCCAGACAGTTAAGGGGCTAATAAGCCTTAAAAGTGCCACAGAATTTGGCCGTTTTTCAGTATTTCGCGTCGTTTTTATAATCGAAGTCTGAATCGTCATCAGAACTCATTTTCTAGCAGATGGGACTGTTTTGACAGATCGCTGTGTTTACGATATTACTACAAAATGGCCATCTAATTTGAATGTGATTTCATTCATAAATTCATTCATAAAATTTCCCAAGCAGAAAACGAAACGCGAGCTCTTCCTTGGTCAAAAACCGCTCGGTAACATCCGACCGATTGCTACTTAGATTCAAAACGCACCGGACGCAGCCGATTCATTATTGATCGTAATTTGCAAGAAGATTTGAAAGAACGTCATTGAAATGTGAGAAAGAAATGGGGGTGGATGGTTTGTTTGTACACAAATATGGCGTGTTCTCCAAAGCCGATCTGATCGGCCCATGGCACTTTAAAGGTTGTATTCGTAAAGCTGATTTAATCGGCCCATGGCACTGAAAGAGTTAACAACAACAGAAAGTTCATGAAAGTCAATTTGTGTCATCAGATTTTGAATTATAAAAGCTATTGAATTTCTACCACGGAATTTTTTTTGCTCTGAAATTAAGTATCTGAATTTTTTGGCTTTGAATTCAACTATGTTCATAAATTTTGAATTAAAAAAATTCAGATACTAAAAACTCAGAAGCAAAAATTCTGAGGAAAAATATAAGATACTTAATTTCAGAGCAAAAAAAATTCAGTGCTAGAAATTAATGGCTTTTATAATTCAAAATCTGATGACACAGATTTACTTCCATAAAAGTTTCCATCCAACACCATGTGTGACCTTCGGCTGCACTGGGCTGCACTGATGCTAACTGGTTATGCCACCTGCCTGTCTGATGCTGATTGGCTGCGGCTGCCGATTTGCTGATTTGTTACGCTTTGGTGACTGTCCAATTGGGGCCTCATTACGTTTCCAGATCCCTCCCACTTAAAGGAACAAATGTCTGAGATGTGATGTTTATGAGAAGAATCAGGGAAACACAGATCTGATATCAGGCCTTCAAATGACTGTTTACATGTAGAGTGACACTGTATGTACTATATACGACTCCGACAAACTGTGTAAGAAGACAGGAAAAACCACTGTCATCACAGCGTGGACTGCATCTGACAAGTTCAACGTGAAGAAACTGTTCTAGTGTCACATAAGCAGCACACATCTGCTGATTAAAACACAGTTTTATTGGCTCACACCAGAGCAGATGAAGGACGTTACAGTCTGTCCAGCAGGATTACACTGAACTACCAAACTGTCCACACAGACTTTCTGAAAAACTAACAGTTTCATTTATATCCTAATGCAACATTATTTATGTTTATCCATGAATTTAGATCAGGGCTCTCAAACTCATGTTCTTTCAGCTTCCACATTCAGCCTGATTTGATCTCCAGTGGGCCGAACCAGTAAAATAATAAAATAATAACCTATAAATACTGACAACTGCAAAGTTTTGTATGTGTTTTAGAGCAAAAAACCCATGAAATTCTGAAAATACTTACTTTTATAAACTATCCAAACAAAAAAGATGTGAATAACCTGAACAAATATGAACAATGTGAAATGTCTTGAGAAAAGTAAATGCAATTTTATCAATATTCTGCCTGTTTCTAAATGTTTTGTGTATTTGTAATTGTAATGTCAGTTGTAACGCACATGTGTAAATGATAAACTGATAATCCGAGGAAGAATATTGTTAAAACTGCACTTGTTTTTCTTCAGAAATCTCAAGTTGCTGACATTATTCAGATTTTTAAGGAAATGTTGTAGATGTAAACATTTTCATAATGTAATTTTACTTTTTTCACTGGTACTATTTTACTGGTCCGGCCCACTGGAGATCAAATTGGGGTGACTGTGGCCCCTGAACTAAAGGGAGTCTGACACCCCTGTTCTAAATAAACAAATTGTGATTTAATGAAAAAACTGACATTCTGCACTTCTGTTACTCAACATAAAAAATATTGGTAAAGTTTTGTGCATATGTCCACTGGAAAAGCCACTACTGTCATCTCTGCAGTTACACTGCCAGCAACTTGGTTTTCAGTTGTGTTTGCTTTGGCCCAGAGGTTTGAAGGGGTGTGTCCTTGTTGGCTAATTTGCTTTTAAGTACAGCTACAAAAAAAAAAAAAGCCTATCATCAAACTGATTGTCTCACACACAGGTGTCAAACATGCGGCCCGGGGGCCAAATCTGGCCCATTTAAGGGTCCAATCTGGCCCCGCAGGATGAAAGTGCAAAACTGAACCTGAACAGTCCAGGTTGTCCAAGTCCTTTTGGCTCAGGTTCCACATACAGACCAATGTGATCTACAGTCAAAATAACAACACAGTAACCCATAAATAATGACAACTGTAAATTTTCTTTGTGAAAAGTTTAAGCAAAAAAAATAAGATTACGCTGCAAAAATATTTACATTTACAAAACTATTTTTTCATAAATAAATACATAAATAAAAACAAAGATAAACAACCCAAAATGTGCAATTTTAATAGTATTCTGCCTGTTCCTAAATGTTTGGTGCATTTATGGATCCACTGGGATCTGTAGTTGTGTTAATAATTAGAGATGGAATATTGTAGAAATTGTTCAAATTTTAGTTCCAAACTCCACAACAATATTCTGCCTGTTACCAAATGTTTATGTAACATTGTGTGTAATGTACATGTATATATAAGTCCAGGTATAATATTGTTAAAATTGCACTCATTTTTCAAATGAAATTTCATTTTTTTCAGGTTACTCACATCTTTTTTGTGAAATGTAAATATTTTCATGATTTAATTGTTTTGGGGCTTTTTTGTACTAAACAAAATGAAAAACTTGGATTTGTCATTATTTATAGGTTATTAAGTCATTATTTTACTGGTCTGCCCGCTTGAGATCAAATTGGGCTAAATATGGAACTGAACCATAATGAGTTTGACAGCCCTGGTCTAATGCATGAAATACAAAAATTACACTGAAGATAATAACAATCATTGGCGTCAAAATCAAAATCATTTTAATTCAGGTTCCACATACAGACACATACAGTCCAATTAGATTTCAAGTGGGTCAGAACCAGTAAAATATCATTATAACCTATAAATAATGACAACCCCAAATTCTCTGTGTTTTTTGGTGTAAAAAAGTAAAATTACATGAAAATGTCGATATTACCAAACCATACTTTTATAAAAAAAATGTGAATAACCTGAACAAATATGAACAAACGGAAATGTCTAAAAAAAAAAAAAGCAAATACAATTTGACCAATATTCTGCCTTTTACTAAATGTTTTGTGCGATTGTAACGCACATGTGTAAATGATAAAGTGATAAACCGAGGCAGAATATTGTTAAAATTACACTTGTTTTTCTTCAGACAATTCAAGTTGTTCATGTTATTCAGATTTTTAAGGAAACTTTGTAGCTGTAAACCTGATCAGAATAGAATTTGACTTTTTCACCAAGTTCCATGTTGAACTTCACTCTGACCCACTTCTTCCACGTGTGTGACTGACTGCACTGACTCTTGATGAAACTGTGTTGGAAGTGAAACAGTGGCTACATTTGAACATAATAGTCCCATTGAACCACAGAAGCTCAGGTAATTGTAATCCCTGTGACCGTACAGATTTTATAAAAGGCTTAAGTGGGGCTCATGATGCTAAAGTCACACAATAAACTCAGAGAGCTAACATTACTTCAAAGGGCTGTATTTAGGGAAACTACGTGCATGACATTTTGTTTTGCCCCCGTGGCGTACAAAAACACTTACGCAGTCAACTTAAGACCTTAATATCGTTAACATGAATTGCTTGGACCAGGTTCAGGGGCTGAATTTAAGGGAGAACTATGTGCATATTTCCACAGTCCAGCGCAGACCGTCATACTTTTGCGCTGGTCAACACAGGACCATAATCTTGTTAACATTAAGCTGTCGCAGCCAAAGCAGGGATCTGTATTTAAGGGAAAAATATGTGAATATTTCCATACTCCAGTTAAAGCTGTCATAATAAAACAGTGAGGTGATCAACTTCAGACCTTAATATTGTTAACATTAAACTCTCTGAGCCCACTTTGGAGCTACTCTTAGGAAAAATGTGCACAATATTTCCATATTTCCCTTTACTTTTTTTTTAATAAGAAAGGACTTGGAATGTAAATGGCACTGATGTAAATTCGGTGGAAATATTCCCCCGAGAACATTTTTACATTTAAAGAACCAACAATGACTTGCTTGTGGTTAGGCTGGATGTTAGCTTTACAGTAAATACACAAATTTAACAGAAACTTCAGAAGCTTTTTCCCAGATTCAGGACCACATGGAGTTCCCTCTGACTCCTCTAACTACTGCTAATGAATGAAGCTGAACGAATGACCAGAAAACTACACTAATGTATCTAAATCCTAGACTCAGTGGGACAAATAACGCCAATCACTAACATATTTTCTGGAGTTGTCCAGTGATCAAACCATTTTGGGAACAGCTGTGTGAACATTTAAATAACATTTTTACTGAAAAAATTCCTTGTAAATGTGAAGCCCTGTACTTAGGAGATATTTCATGTGAGAACTGGACTCTGAAAGATAAAAAACTGTTGTTAATGCTTTTGGCAGCGACTCAAAAGACTATCAGTAGAAAATGGTTAAAGCCTGAAGCACCCACAACGGAAGAATGGATGGACATCGAACAGGACATTTACATTCTGGAGAAGTTGACATTTTGTTTTAAGGGTCAAAAGGAATCTTTTTTCACTGTTTAATCAAAATGGACAAACTATGTTAAATTTGGATGTGAAGTGAATACATCGGTGATGTGAATACATTTATACATTTCAGTTTCAGTTAGTGTAAACATACACACCTTAATGTGCTTTATCTTGTGGATGAAGTAGTGGAGTAAGCCCTCTCCCCCAGCTCACTTTTCTTTATTTATTTATTTTATTTGTTCTATATTTGACTAAAAATCTTGGATTAGCATCTTCTTTCCATTTGAGGTGTGGAAATTGAACTGTACCCCTAAGGGAAGTTTTGTATAAATTGCTTTTCCAAACAAACAAAGAATTTAAAAAAAAAATCTAAATCCTTTCAACGTATCCCAAGTAATGTTTACAGCTGAACTTACAGCACTGTGCTTTTAAAATACTTTAACATTTAGTGTTCCATTTTAATAACAAAATCCAAATGTGTCCAGTCCAGGTCATCGTTAAGAAAATTGGTGGAACACGTTACATGTCCAGTTCTAATTATACTTTTCTTTTTTTCTTTTGTTCAGTCAATGTATAGTTTTTAGATGTTACCTGCTTGACAATTTCGACTGTGACTCCAGTCTTCCTCAGAAGCGTCTTCCAATGTGCTGCTGACGTGTCATTTATCAGCTGGTCGGCTCGACGGACCAATCAGAGCCTGTCGAGGTGACCGCGCCTCCCCGCCGCTTCTGAGGAAGACTGGAGTCACAGTCGAAATTGTCAAGCAGGTAGCATCTAAAAACTATACCTTGTCTGAACAAAAGAAAAAAAGAAAAGTATAATTACATTAACAGAAGACCAAATGAATGTCATTAGCCTCATGTCTGCTTCTGTTTTAACAGGAGGGTCATCGGTCACATCAGATCCAAATACCTCTCCTCCAATATGTTTCTCATATTTCCTCTTTTGTTCAAATAATGGGTACACCGATGACAGTATTGCACTTGTTTGTCTCTGAACCAGTGGTGAAGGAAGGACTGAAGCTTAAGTACTGAAGTAAAAGTACAAATATCCTGCAAAATACACACTCAAGTAAAAGTACAAGAACTACATCAGCAATCTTAAGTAAAAGCACTAAGCACTGACTTTTAAATTTACTTTAGAGTATTTTTGTTTTTAAGTAAAAGTACTCACACAGTGGGTTGTGTCAGTGTCTGGGCTGAATGTAGATCTGCTGACCTCTGACCTCTGCCCATGTCACTGCTGGAAGAATTACACCCAACTGTACAGTACATGTGTATCTGAAAGGCTGGTGTACTCATTGTGTGTACTACAATTCTGAGGATGACCAGTTATCTACTAGGTATTACCCACTAATTTACCATTAAGTTAAACACATTAAGACATCATATATCTCTAAATCATTTATTTACTTGTAAAACTGTTCTGTTCAGAGCAGTAAAAGTGCAGCATTTTTCAGAAGCACAAAATAAAACCCAACAAGAAAAGCACTCGGAGAGCGCAGACCTCCACCAAGACAGATCTGCCTCCTGTGTGTGCGTGTTTGTTTGTTTGTTTGTTTGTTAGTTAGGAAGATAACTCAAAAAGTTATGGATGGATTTGCATGAAATTTTCAGGAAATGTTGATACTGGCACAAGGAAGAAATTATTACATTTTGGTGGTGATCGGGGGGGGGGGGGGGGTGACTGATCTGCCTTGGTGGAGGTCTGCGCTCTGAGTGCTTTTCTAGTGAAGCATTACAATTATTCTTTTATCTATTTGTCTACTTTGTATTTTATGCATTTTTTGTTTTATACTTTGCTGTACAGTGTCCTTGGGTGTCCTGAAAGGTGCTTATACATAAAATGTATTATTATTTTTATTATTAATAAAAATATGAAATCTTGAAGTTCGAATCCTATTGCGTCCATTTTCTGTCACCATTACTTCCACAACTTTCCTGGTCGCACAGAAACCAGATTACACAGGCGCAGTATGGACTTCTAAACCCACTTTTACCATCTCTTCCTGCATCGAACATGCACCAAAAGTAATGACACAAAAAATTCTGGTTCTATTGTGTCTCAGGAGTTTGGTTTTACTTGTGGTTTCTTTTTTTTAAATACTGTATTTTTAGTTTTTATATCAAAAAAACCTGCACAAAACATGCCACAACAAAGAAACAAACATAGAGGCTGCCAGACAATTATAAACCACAGAAATAAACTTACAGAAGTAACATAGTTGCAGTAGTAAAAGTAAAGCCAGGACCATGTGAAAAGTTGAGTCAGGCATCACACCTGACACTGAGCTGGGAAGGGTCCCTAAATTCTGCTCTGTTCCTTGGGTTTGTACAGGCGCAGTTTTTTCATTTGGATAACTGATAACAACTTGCTGAGCCAATGAGCAAAGGGGGGGGGGGGGGGGGGGGGGGGGCTGGGACTTTCAGGTTAGGACAATAAGTTTTACTTATGCTTTCAACGTGATTGACTTCACAGTGCTGGTCTGACATCTGCACTTTCCACACAAATGGAAATGGAGCTTCAGCTAAACACCCGCTCTGCCATCATTGGAGCGAATAGAGTCACCTGATGCAATGGAAACAACGCCACAACGCAAACAAGAGAACTATTTCATCAGGCAACATTTGGAGGAAATTGTTTTTGTAAAATGTAACGAGTAAAGGCTTAAATTGTAGAAATGTAGTGAAGTAGAAAGTACAGATGACTGCTGCAAAATTAAACAGAGTAAATTCCAAGTATGCATTATTATTCTTACAGAAGTAAAGTACAAATACGAAAAAATTTACTTAAGTACAGCAACGAAGTACAAATACTTTGTTACATTGTACCACTGCTATAAAGCACTCAGGTCTGGCTGTTCACATCTACACTATATTGCCAAAAGTATTTGCTCTCCTGTCTTGACTCACATATGAATTTCAGGTCCATCCCATTCCTAGTCTATGGGTTCAGTCTGACGTGGCTCCACCCTTTGCAGCTCTAACAGCTTCAACTCTTCTGGGAAGGCTGTCCACAAGGTTTAGGAGTGTGTTCATGGGAATTTTGGACCATTCTTCCAGAAGTGCATTTGTGAGGTCACACACTGATGTTGGACAGAAGGCCTGGCTCTCAGTCTGCGCTCTAATTCATCCAAAGGTGTTCTATGGGGTTGAGGTCAGGACTCTGTGCAGGCCAGTCCAGTTCATCCACACCAGACTCTGTCCTCCATGTCCAAATGGACCTTGCTTTGTGCACTGGTGCACAGTCATGTTGGAAGAGGAAGGGGCCGGCTCCAAACTGTTCCCACAAAGTTGGGAGCATGGAATTGTCCCAAATGTCTTGTTCTGCTGAAGCATTCCCAGTTCCTTTCACTGGAACTAAGGGGCCCAGCCCAGCTCCTGAAAAACAACCCCACACCATAACCCCCCCTCCACCAAACTTTACACTTGGCACAATGCGCTCCCACAAGTATCGTTCTCCTGGAGACCGCCAAACCCAGACCCGTCCATCAGATCGCCAGATGGAGAAGCGCGATTGGTCACTCCAGAGAAGGCTCCTCCCCTGCTCTACAGTCCAGTGGCGGCGTGCTTTACACCACTGCATCCACCGCTTTGCATTGCACTTAGTGATGTACGGCTTGGATGCAGCTGCTCGGCCACGGAAACCCATTCCATGAAGCTCTCTGCACACTGTTCTGGAGCTAATCTGAAGGCCACATGAAGTTTGGAGGTCTGTAGCAATCGACTCTGCAGAAAGTTGTCCACCTCTTCGCACTATGCGCCTCAGCATCAGCTGACCCCGCTCCGTCAGTTTCCGTGGCCTACCACTTCGTGGCTGAGTTGCTGTCGTTCCCAAACACTTCCACTTTCTTATAATACAGCTGACAGTTGACTGTGGAATATTTAGGAGCCAGGAAATTTCACCACTGGATTTGTTCCACAGGTGGCATCCTATCACAGTTCCACGCTGGAATTCACTGAGCTCCTGAGAGCGACCCATTCTGTCACAAATATTTGTAAAAGCAGTCTGCATGCCTAGGGGCTTGATTTTATACACCTGTGGACATGGAAGGGACTGGAACACCTGATTCTGATTATTTGGATGGGTGAGCCAATACTTTTGGCAATATAGTGTATGTTGATCCACACTCAAGTGATTCAAGTCACATGATCCAATCAGAGGAGAGGAGACAAAATAAAAATCAATAAAACAATGTTAAAAATCAGACATCACATACATTAAATTCATCATAAATGACAATACAATCACTGAAAATATCAGCAAACATTAGGAAATTTATGTTTTGAATTTCTACATTAACGGGGAACTTAACAGCGGTTTATCATTATACCAGTAATCAATACATCAATGTTGGGATGTAACGATTACTGGTATAGCGATAAGCCGCGGTAAAATTGCCAACAGTTAGTATTAGTGTTTAAATTCTAACTATCATGATAACCGTGTTTGATTACTGCACTTTGAAAGAGAAAGACAGAGACAGAGAGAGGGAGAGAGAGAGAGAGAGAGAGAGAGAGAGAGAGAAAGAGAGAGAGACCCTAAAACAACTCAATGTTGATATGGAAAATAGTCCAACAGTGTCCATAAGGTTCCATCTTTAATTTGTGTATTTGATGTTTACATGTTAATATTTGAATGTTTCTGCAACAGAAAGTACATTGTGCCTATTATTTCATTTATTTTTTTTAGTTTAGTTTTTGGGTTTTTTTTGTTTTTTTTTCAAAACACAACTTGGTTAAATTATTTCAGTGTGTGTATCAGTACTTTTTGAACATTTTGAGCACATTTCAACAATACCGCGATAATAATGATAACCGTGATAATTTTGGTCACAATAACCATGAAACGAAATTTTCATATTGTTACATCCCTTGTCCCAACACACACACACACACACACTCACACACACACACACACACACACACACACACACACACACACACACACACACACACACACACACACACACAGTCCACTTCCCTTTTACAATTTAAGACGATTTACTCAACAATTTTGATTTCAGTACTTATAAAATATAGACTACCATCTTTTTCCAAAAGTCAACTCTCAACAGCACCAAAACTGGCCCACAGGTCAACGCTCTAGTCATTTTGAACTGATTTTCTTCTCTGACTGTGACTTTTAAAGTATCTCGTATCCCACAGTATTATGACCAAAGCCGCCTCCTCGTTGACAGCCTCCACCCTGAAATGTCTACACTGTTACATGTCCCCACCCTGCATCTGTACAGCTGCACACGTTAAAAGAAACCGTCTGACACTAGACAGGAGAGTCTACAAAGTACAACCGTGTCAAACATAAGGCCTGCGGGCCAAAACCGGCCCATCAGAGGGTCCGATCCAGCCTGTGGGAGGAATTTATGAAATGGAAAAACTACACTAAAGAAATTAACAATCAAGGGTTCAGAATCATTTGACTACAGGGACCACATACAGACCAACTGGATCTGAAGTGGGTCTTGTTTTAGTATGAAAATGTAAAATTACATGAAAACGTTCACATTTACAAACCAAATCATGATTAATCTGAACAAATATGAGCAACGTGAAATAACCTCACAGAAGGAAGTGTAATTGTACTAATATTCTGTCTGCTACTATATATTCATGTATTTGAAGATCCACTGATCTGTAAGTTGTAATGAACATGTATAAATGATAAACTGAGGCAGAATATTGTTGAATTTGCACCTAATTTTCTTCAGACTTTTCAGGTTGTTCGTAGTTGTTCATGAAATGTTCAAGAACACTTTGTTGTGTTCAAAGTTCTAATAGTTTTGGATTTTTCATTCTAGTTTAGTTTTATGTAGTTTTGACTTTTTTGTCTCTAATTCAGTTAGTTTTAATTAGTTTTTAGAGCAAGTTTGCTTGTTTCTATTAGTTTTCATTTTTTTCTAAATGCTTAGTTTTAGTTTTGTCATCTCTTTTCTCTTCTTCTCTGTCGTCGTATTCAAATAAATCCCAGACAGGACTCTGCTGCTTTCTCCCAACTTTAGTCTCCATGTTTCCAGGTAGAGTGGGGACCAGAAGACGACTGGAAACCACAAGTGATGGACCGTAAAGTGTTGTATGGTGCTGCTAGCTGAAATTGCTCGAGGGAAATAAATCAATTTCGTATCAATCTGACATTGACAAGACTAGACAAGACAAAAACTAAGGGAATTTGATCCATAATTTTTATATGTTTTAGTTAGTTTTGTAAACACACAATACAGTTTCAGTTACTTATCTTTTTTTCTTTTACTTATAGTTTTTATTTATTTCAGTTAACGAAAATATTTTTTCAATTCAAGTTTTAATCATTTCATTAGTTTTCGTTAACGATAATAACCTTGGTTGTGTTGTGTGTTTTGTTGTGTTGTATTTTCATCTTGGAATTTTACTTTTTCACTCTAAAACATAGAGAAAAGTTTGGATTTGACATTAATGACAGGTTCTCATCTTATTATTTACAGTATTTCTCTGTTCCGGCCCACTTGATATGTGTCCCCTGAACTAAAGTGAGTTTGACACCCCCGGTCTAAACTCTTCTAACATCCACCTTCCATAGGTTTCTACTTTCTTGGAGTTAAAGAAGCATGTGTCCAGTCGAGTTTTTTTGCCTCCTCCTTTGGCATTCTTGTGGCTGTGCTGATGAAGATAAATGAGTGACCAAAGCCACATCACAGTGGAGCTCTCATTAAGCAGAAAAGCCAAAGGCCTCTGCTCTGATTACATCTGTGAGTGTGTGATTACCAACGCCCGCAACAGGACAAACACACTGTGTGTTAGCGTGTGTGTGCATGTGTGTGTCTCTCTCTCTCTTTCTCCTCTTTGTTTTTCTTTTTTTTTTGTGTGTGAGTGTGTCTCTCTCTCTTTCCCCTCTTTGTTTTTTTTTTGTGTGTGTACATGTTCTCACCACATCAAGGATGAGTGTGTTGATGTCAAAGTTGGGTTTTTTCTTCACGCTGCGGATGACGCAGCTCTGCACCATGCAGCCTCCACACTCCACCTGCAGGCTGGGAGAGGTGACACTGGCCAACTGGAAACTCTTCAGGTTCCGGACGCCCCACGCTAAGATCTGAAACAGCCACAAAAGAGAGACAGAGAGAGAGAGCCTTTAAAGCAGGACCGTCAAACATTCAGTCCAATATGATGTGAGCCGGACCAGTAAAATAATAACCTATAAATTTAATTTCACTTATTAAGATCCCCATTAGCAACTGAATCATCAGTTGCTATTCTTCCTGGGGTCTCCTCTACATTACATTCCAGTTTTAATTATTTACATTAATCTTACACCATTCACACACACACACACACACACACACACACACACACACGGGACATATCCAACAGCCCAATGCAATAAAAATAAATAAACAAACAAAACAAGTCCTGTACATTTGTACTCCTTCACCAAACAATAGCTGTCTGATACAAATCATAAAACATCTTTCAATATTATCAATACTCTTTCCATTTCATGCCTGTTGTGTAAACAAGAAAAGTTTTAATTTCTTTTGAAAACATTTTCTGTTATTTTCCAACAACAGAAACTTCTGCCATGCAACCATGGCCCGCTAAAAAAAAGATTAGAAACAAAGAAACAAATTAGTTTCCCTGTAACTAATTTGTTCTGCTTAAAGGCAGAGCACACCGTGTTTCACTGGTTTGTCTTGTACAATAGTAGCTTATATAATAGCCTATATTTTATAAAAAAAGCTTTATAATAACTTATAAATAATGGCAATAATGTTTTTAAGTGAAAAAAGTAAACTTACATTATGAAAATGTTTGCATCTATAAAATATCCTTTAAAATAAGGTCAATAACATGAAGAACTTGAAATTTCTTTAGAAATATATGTGCAAGTTGAACAATATTCTGCCTCAGTTTATTGTTTACACATGTACATTACAACATACAGATCACAGTAGATCTACAAATACACAAAACATTTAATAACAGGCAGAATATTATTCAAATTCCACTTATTTTTTAAGTTGTTCATATTTGTTCATGTTCAAATTTCTTGTGAGAGGATAATTTATAAACATAAATATTTTCATGTAATTTTACTTTTTTTACACTAAAACTAACAGAAAATGTGTTGTCATTAGTTGTCATTATTTAAAGGTTACTATAATAGTATTTTACTGGTCTGACATACATACATGAGATTGAATTGGTCTGTATGTGGAACCAGTCTTCAGTGGAATTTTGGCATTTCACAAATTCATCCCACATGCCAGACTGGACCCTTCAGCGGGCCAGTTTTGGTCCCCAGGCTGTTACACTTGAGCCACGATTTAACAAATATATGTAGCTCAGATTGTGTTTCATTCGCATATTTAATTGGGGGGGGGGGGTTATTTTAGGAAAATTTTCAGATTCAACTTTAGCCCAGATTTTCTAATGCGCCCATGTCTTGGGAATACAAAAATGTGAAAAAATTTCAAATCAAGCCCAAACTCCAGCCCCACCCCGAAAACTACTTTTTCAACCCTGGAAACGTGGGGTTTTTGTCAACTTTCAAACCTTCTTCACTTTTGATGAAGTACAATGTAGCAATCTGCTCATGCTGGGCCCTTCAATGTTTTTTTGTGAGACATGTCATGTCTTCAGAGTGCTTTGCACTACAAAAGGTCCAATTATAGGTCAAAGGTCACCCAAATGGTCCAAAATGCATATTTCATGGAACTCAGCTGTTCATGTGGGTTCTTCCAAATGTTGGGCTCAGGTTTCTCCTCAGAACACATCTACTGACCACAAACAGCTGACATTCAATCAGACACATTAAACACAACTGTTTACTCATGTATTCTCCATACAGACATGTCAAAAAGAACAAACGGTAGTTTCACATGACTTTGACATTTACATGTATGTGTCCTGTTGTGGGCGACACAGTGGTGCAGTGGATAGACCTGGTGCCTCACAGACAGAAGGTCCTGGGTTCCATTCCAACACCAGTCCATGGGGGTGGGACCTTTCTATGTGGAGTTCACATGTTCTCCCAGCGTCTGCGTGGGTTCTCTCTGGTCCTCTGGCTCCTCCCACCATCCAAACACATGCACTGATAGGTTAATGGGTTCATCTAAATCCCCCATAGGTGTGAATGTGACAGTGACTGTTTGTGTCTGTATGTTCAGCCCTGCAGTGTAATGAAATGTCCAGGGTGAACCCCGCCTTCACCCATAAGTAGCTGGGATAGGCTCCAAGTGACCCCCGTGACCCTAGTGAGGATAAAGTGAGTTCAGAAAATGAATGAATGAATGAAGTGTTAGTGATTCCCGCCAAAATGTGTGCTAGTGTTTCCCACCACACTAATGGCAGCAAATTCAAATGGAATGTACATGTTGGAATATTTAGTCTGTAATGTGTCTTTAAAGGGCCAAAGGCCTTGGGGGGTCCCACCAGGAAACCAGAGGGAACAGAACTGAGGACAGATTTGATAAGATGTCAGAATGGTATGAATTTTTGAAAAAACTAGGCATTTTGGTGACTTTTAACCTACAACATGACCTTGACATTAGACTTTTCATAGTACAAAGTACTCTTACGATACAATATGGCACACACAAGATCATTAAATGACCCATCATGAACATATTTATACACTGCACTGGACAAAAGAGTGGAGAAGCTGTGAAAGATGCGATTTTCAGAGTTAAAAAAATAATTTTTGGGGTGGGGTGGGTGGGGGTTTGGATGAAAATTTCAAAAAAATGACACAGGAGTGCTTAGAACATCTTGTTGCATCAGAAAATCAGGGCTAATGTGATATTTGATATTAAGCCCCCCCCCTAATTTAATACAGAAAGTAGAAGATGTCACCTTTCAACTCAAGTCTAATAACATACATTGGAAATAGAGTTCCCAAGTAAGAAATATCATAAAGCACAATTTGAATATTCTACAGAGTGATGCATGTCTCAGACCACTGTTCATGTGTGTGAAGGTACGTAACTCACTGGTGAAAAAAGCACTGAAGAAGACCAGTGGTGGCAATGCGTTGGCTGGATTTCAAATGATTGCCATGAAGTAATAAAGGCATTTTATTATTACACAAATCCTACAGTGTACTGGGAGTATTTTTTGAAATCCTGCATGGTAAAGCAGATTTTTTTTTTACTCCAAATAGTAAGTCACACCACAAGTTTCCAAAGAGCACCTGTGGATATTCACCAAGAAGAACCAGCAGCACTTCCACTGTGTTGGTTTATAAATGTGTTGTTTAGAATCTAGAATGCTCGTTTGTTTTAAACTCTTCTTCTTTTCTTGTCATAACATTAGCCAACATCTGTTTTGTTTTTTGTTTTTTTGTTGTTCACATGACTAGTTGTGCAAAAAGGTCTTTGCATTGCAGTTTTATACGATATACCAATTTTGCTACGCCCAGAAAACCACCTCTTGCAAGAACAAAAACTTTTCATCAAAAAATGAGAGTTTCGGCAAAATTTTCATTTTTCCATTTGGCAAATTTTTATGCGCAAGTTATATTTGTGCAATTTGAGGGTGAATGGAAAAGTGACTAGTGTTGTTAAGGAGTCATTTAAGAAAAGACCAAAAAAAAAAGCTCAAAAAATGTCGATTGTTGCAGTGATACCTCGATAGCGGTTCTCTGCAGAACAGGTTTGATTCCCTGAGGAACCATGAAGACGTTGGGTTCTCTCTGAGGAGGGGGATACGGGAGGTCTGACTCGTCCGGCTGCAACCAGAAGGAACATGAGTCAGTAGGAGAAACATCCTAGATGCTAGAAAAAAAAACAGTGAATAAAAGAGCCTGGAACAGGCGAGTAGACATATATACAGGGCTCATACACAGTTATCAAAGTCAAATTCAAGCATTTTTAAGGGACATGCTCAAATTTTTCCAGCACATCACCTTATCACTGGGGTCAAATCCATATCTACAGGAATACAGATACTCAGGATTATTATTGTCACTTTTTATCACAATGATGTACGTTGTATTATGATACAAACATCTAAAATTATGTTTCATAATAGCAAAAAGTTTAGAAATTAAAGGAGAACACAAAGTTTTATCCAAAAAAGAGGGGGAGTCACTTGGTGTTCTTCAGACACACTGGCACTGACCTGGGAATTTACTTTTTTGACATTAAAGTTTTATTTTTATTAATGTATCACCTCTGTAAGTAGCTTTGGCTTGAAATCTAACCTGAAGAATTAATATTAAAAATGAATAAATAAATCACATCACAGAGTTAGAATTTCAAGCACTTCAACTAGAATTCAAGCACTTTTCAGACCTTGAAAACACAACATTCAAGCATTTTCCAGCACCTGTACCAACCCTGTGTATATAATCCAACCTACTGTGTGTTAATGTTGAACACGACACACAATTAAACAAAACAGGCAGACTCAGGACAAATGGTGGGTTTAGGGGTGATTCAGACGGCGGTTTTATTATTATAAAACACTGATTTCATGCCATGTTAATATGAGACAAGTGTTTATTATATTAAAAAAATGTTGAGGCTTTTACCTTAACATCTAAACTTGAGATGATAAAAATGTTTAGGTGTTCTAGTGGTTGTCTAGTCCTCTTGTAGTTGTGTTCATATAAACCTCTTTTAGAGCATTTTCTATTCAAACAGTGCTGCTTTGACTAGGGCTGTGCATTGGCAAGAATCTGGCAACACGATACAAATCACAATACTAGGATCACAATAGGATATATCACAAAATATCATGACACTGTTAAAAAAGCCATTTTTTGTTTTTTTAAGATTATTTCCTGGGAGAATTGAATTACACCAGAAATATGTACACATACTCAACACATTTATATTTGATCAGAACAGGATCTAATGCTATATCACAAAAAAAATGTTAATTCTTCTAGTTTCCAAAGGAACTAAAATCTGCCTCTCAGACAGTAAAAAGTGCTTTTAGGATGATTCAAATAAACATCATTTAATAAAACCATGTTAAATAACAAAGAAGAAAAACCAAAAACAAAAATTAACCTCCGCCATATCTGCATTTGAACAAATACCTAAGAATGTTGATACAGTACTTTTTAATATCGATACAGTATTGTAAAATGAAATATTGCGATATATTGCAGAACCAATATTTTCCTACAGCCCTAGCTTTGACGCCACATCCTTGTATCTGTAGGTGTTTACCTTTAACCAATGAAAGCATGTTTGTTCTAAAAAGATCTTGGTTTTTGGTTTTTATTTTTACTGTACTGTCAATCAATCTGTTGGAGAACAACACTTGAGTTTTATGTTGAAACTCAATACACTGCAGGCCCCCCTATGCTTATAAAATGCACTTTTGGTGATATATGAGTATTATTTTTGACAGACAGGATGGCAACATTAGACA
Source organism: Sphaeramia orbicularis (assembly GCF_902148855.1). Classification (NCBI taxonomy): domain Eukaryota; kingdom Metazoa; phylum Chordata; class Actinopteri; order Kurtiformes; family Apogonidae; genus Sphaeramia; species Sphaeramia orbicularis. The sequence continues at coordinate 3,066,583 of NC_043974.1, read as the reverse complement.
CATATGCACACAACACCCTCGGAAACACAAGAAAAACATATACCGTACTTTCCGGACTATAAGCCACTACTTTTTTCTCACTCTTTGAATCCTGTGGCTTATACAACGATGCAGCTCATGTATAGATTTTTACGGGCTACCGGCCTCCAGGGGGCGCTCTAGCAGGAAGCGCAAAAGCGAGACAGACAGGTGGAAGAGGTGATGAAGAGGAGAAGTTTGAAGCTGAACTTTGAACAGTCATCTTGCACAAACCCTCATCATGGAAAACACAAAGAAATGCGTATGATGCAGCTTTGAAGTTCAAACCAATTGATGTGTCAGTCTGTTACAACCCAAAGGTGAAACATATTTATAAAGGACACCGGAGTCAAAGGGGTATAATTCAAAAGAACATATTTCATTGTATTTGATCTATTTTGTTACGTTCTTCATCGGTTTACTTCTTTTTCCTGTTGAAAACAAGCTGCTTTTAATTAAGCAGAATCCAAACCCCTTTTAAACCCTGTGCCTTAAGTAACAAAAGAAAAGACCAGAGTGGATGGGCAAACTAACAAACTAAACAGAAGGACGGTGCACTGGACAGGCCAACCCTGTACAGGGCTGTAGGAGCTGCCAGCACACCACTACCCTATCAAAAAACAAACCACAAAATAAGTCCTAACGAAAGAAAAAGCGAAAACAGGATGTCCAGATCCACCTGGGCAAACAAAAAGGAAAAGCTAACAAAAGGCTAACAAAAAGCCACGCTGGCACGCAGCAACTTGCGTGGAGTGGAGTGGAGCGGATATGCGCCTCGACGTGCGCACTCTGGATGCTTGCATCGCTGGAGGAGAGAGAGAGAGAGAGAGAGAGAGAGAAAGAGAGAGACCCGAGAGAGAGAGAGAGAGAGAGAGAGAGAGAGAGAGAGAGAGAGAGAGAGAGCCGCCCCATGGGTGCCCGATTATATAGCACCAGTGGCGCCAAAACCAATTACATTTAAACATAAAAATGAGAAAAATACGACAAAGGACAAAAAAATAGTTAACCTAGAGAAACGCAATCAACTAGGTAAAATCTCTCCAAAATTATCACTCAAAAATAGACCAAAGTCAAAAGAAGAAAAAGACTAGAAAAAATAGTGCACAGTACCTAACACTGTCTAAGAAGGAAACAGAGCTACAGCACGGAAGAGACAATGAGAGACAACGGAAGACAGACGGAGAGGGAGTGTGACGGAGCCTGTCTGAGGATGTTCAACTGAAGAACACTGAAGAAGACGACTGCAGTGGTTTAATGAGCAGAAGGAAGATGAAGATACAGATACATGACTTTTCTGGGTTTTTGAACCAGCCTGTTCCTGCCGTTTTACTGCCGTGTTCCAGACACTGTTTGGAAAAAAGCAGTGAAGGGATGGAAATAAATATTCAAATCATCTGTCTGTTTACCATCTGTGTGTGGAAATATCTCATGTTACAACGTGGACACCTGCGGCTTATAGTCAGGTGCGCTCTGTAGCCCAGAAAGTACGGTATTAAAAGATTAGTTTGGGATGAATTGCCAAAAGAAAAGCATCCACATTGTACCCATTGCTGCAGGTTCTTGGAGAGGAAGTCTGGAAACAACAGCTGAGGCAGCAACAAAAAGGACAGTGGGAGAGAGAAGAGACAGATCAGTGAAAGCAAAGGGAAGTCATCAGAAAGTACATGACAGGCAGATCATTCTGCATCAAAAGAAACTCAGTTAAGATGGGCAGGGGGATTTTATTCATTTAAGTCTTTTCTGCTGAATTTGCCCTTTACAGCAGCGTCTGACTGTGATCCCACATGTTTGGTCAAATGTGTCAGATCCTAATTATCACTAATCCATTAATCCAGTGGTTCCAAACCTTTTTGGGTTTGTGACCCCATTTTAACATCACAACCCCAGACGTTCAAAACAGAGACATTTTTTTTGCTACAATTAATTTGTTTTTAATCATGTAATAGTTTGAAATTGAAAAAAATAAATAAATAAATAACAGTTGTGATGAAAGTCATACGCTGCTTTCAGCTGAAAATTTCAAACTGTTCAGAAACAAAAACTGCCAAAATCTTAATTTTTTCTTTCAGTTTGAACAGTTTATGATCCATTTGGATTTTTTTAAAGTGTTTCATGGAGTTTTACCTCATCCAGAACATGAGTGGAGGTTATGATGTCTCCCTGTAGGTGAGACACGACGAGTCAAGGACAGTTTTCCCACAAAAAAAATGTACAAAAACACAAAACTGATATGACTAATATAAATCTGATCAGGAAAGAAATGTAGAATTAAACAAAAAACTGACCTCTTGACCAGGAATATGGTGAACCGATGGCTGTGAAGAAGAATGGAAACGTGTGAATTTACTCTGTGTGTGTGTGTGTGTGTGTGTGTGTGTGTGTGCGTGTGTGTGTATGTAATGTACACACTCAGAAGAAAAAGACACTTTGGACTGCAGAGGACAGATGTGATGACGTGACAGAAGAAGTGGAATGACGGTGAAGGGTTGACCTCTGACCTTTTCCCTGCGTGTAAGTTCGAAGGCGGCCAGCAGCTCGCCGGCGTTCTTGCCCCCTTGGTGAATGGGGAACCAGGCCAAGCGGGGGGAGGGAGTCATGGAGGGCTGACACACACAGCGGCCCATGAACTCATCAGCTCCCTGGACAGTTAAACACACTTTCACTACTGAGTTCACATGGAAGAAAAAATAGATATGAGAACTAAAAACACTCAGAACTTCGTTTACTCTCGGCTTTAAAATGTGCCACAGGTCAGTTTAACTGATACACCATTTTCACTACACCTGAAAAACCACCTCTTGGAAGCACAAAAACTTTTCATCGAAAACAAGAGTTTAGGCAAAGCTGTCATTTTTAAGAAGTGGCTACTGACCCAGTACTGTGACACAAAATACGGGTTTGTCTGTTACCACAGAGCCAATCAGCGCCCTTGTAATATCATGTCTAAACTGGTAACTTGTTACAGCCCGAAAAGTACCGAGGTAATCAGATAGCAAATAGGCTGAAGTTACAAACTGTGGGGAATTTTTTTGTGCAGATTTTTAAATGGGGAGGGAAGGGAGGAACAGCGCCAAGGGTGCCAGTATGTAAAATCCGATACTGATATAAATCAGCCACTGGGACAACATTCAGAGTAGGGCGGCACGATTAATCGATTTTAAATCGAAATCAGATTTTTTAATTAGGATGATTTTAAAAAAGGGAAATCATCAAATCGATTTAGTCTTTTTCGTGCCTCCAGGCTGTGCGCCCGTGGGCTACCGTAGATTCCTCCTCCTATCTGTGACAGCAGTCTTTCACAGAAGTCTGTGTAATGACCACGGACGTTAAATCTGTTAATGAGCACGGGATCACTCATCTTACGTTGTCCCAGATCCGTACCGTACTGTCTTCTTCTGATCTGGGTCCAGGTTGTGGGGTCATCAGCCTCAGCAGAGGAGCCCACACAGCCCTGTGCCCACACACATGCACCAACTCCACACAAAGAATCCCTCCAGCGTGTCCTGGTTCGGTCTGTTCCACGCACAGATCCCCCAATTTAAATAGAACCGCATGTGGATCACTCATATTACGTGGTCCACGCATGCATGTCTTACATTGGTATCACTTCTGTGGGCCCAGATGCCCCAAACAGGAAAAAAAAACTTTTTTTATAATTAATTTAGATCTCTTTCTTTCTACATTTTTCATTCACAAATGTAAGTTCTGTAACACCAAACCAAATATTATTTATTTTTTGAAAAATGTTGAACTTTATTTAAAGCCGTTAGATAAATCTGGAAACAAAAAGGCTCTAAAAACCATCAGCATTTGCTCTGATTTGGACATTGTATTGTAGTGTATATTAGTGTGTAGTGTAAAATCGGGATTTTATTTTTTGCCAGAATTGTGCAGCCCTAATTCAGAGTGCAGAATTCAGACCACAGCACTGAATACACTGAACTGACACAGAACTGAAGTCACATGACACACTGCTGCATCTAACAGGTAGCTCCACCCACCTTCTCCAGCCTCACTGACTGCACAGAGCAAACAACACCATAAAACAACAACATATAGAGTATTCAGAACAATAATTCCTATTCTATTCTATATACTATCACTAATTCGTTGTTTCTTCCATCAGTTGTCACAGTACTGTAGTAGTAAAAATACACAACAGAATGAACTGAAGTATACTCCATATATGACCACAGTACTGTAGTAGTAAAAATACACAACAGAATGAACTGAAGTATACTCCATATATGACCACAGTACTGTAGTAGTAAAAATACACAACAGAATGAACTGAAGTATACTCCATATATGACCACAGTACTGTAGTAGTAAAAATACACAACAGAATGAACTAAAGTATACTCCATATATGACCACAGTACTGTAGTAGTAAAAATACACAACAGAATGAACTAAAGTATACTCCATATATGACCACAGTACTGTAGTAGTAAAAATACACAACAGAATGAACTAAAGTATACTCCATATATGACCACAGTACTGTAGTAGTAAAAATACACAACAGAATGAACTAAAGTATACTCCATATATGACCACAGTACTGTGGCAACAAGAGGAGAATGAGTTCATGGAACAGTATCTGTGATTGGCTCTAGTGCAAATGCTAACATTTGATTGGATTTGTGGTAACAGACAGACTCATATTTCGTGTCAGTACTGTGGCAGTAGACATTGCCATTTTTATGCGCAAGTTATATTCACGCAATTTGAGGATCAATGGAAAAGCGACTACTGTCACACCAGTGTATGATCTCCAAAGACCATATGTGTAAATATTAGTTCATGAAGCATGTTCTTTTCATAATACATGTATTTTAAAATCAAGTTGAAACATGGTTAGATAGAAGCAGTGTTTGTAGAGAGCAGACACTCACGTATGTATCCTGATCGTACAGCTCCACCACCACATTGGGCAGGTTGACCGTCATGGTCTCAGCGTCGCCAAATATCTCCACCTCATAGAAGATGAGGGTCTGGTCCCAGGTGGGGTTTAGTGTGTTACGAACCGTCACCGTCTTCTGAGACTGATGGAGGAAGGACACGATAGCGTAGGGGTCTGAACAGAGACACAACAAAAAAGAAAGGGATCTCATGTGAGTGTGTCAGCGTAACAACAAACTCCTGACCAAGGGCAGAAGAGTTCAGATATGCGAATGTGTTCTCATTTTTGTATGTTTTCAGTTTTACTTATTTATGGCCTTGTCCACACTAATTGTAATATTTTCTAAACAGATTTTCTGCCTCTGGATTTGAAGATAATAAATGCTATCATCATATCATATATAACCATTTAGAAAAAAATCCGCCCACACAGCGACACAAACATGACTATAAACACACAAATATATATTATTTTTTAACCATCAATGTTAAGTTTAAAGTTTTGTCTGTCAAAAATGTTGATTTTTTTTTTTTTTTTGGATAAACATAAGCTGGTGTTTATTCATGAGGGGAAAAAGGTCAACTTTTAATTGACATGAAACACTGTTTACATGTGGATGAGAGACCCTAACACACAGGTGTCAAACATGTGGCCCAGGGGCCAAATCCGGCCCCCCAAAGCGTCCAATCTTGGACGAATTTGTGAAATGCAAAAATTACACTAAGATATGAACAATCCTTTTAGTTCAGATTCCACATTCAGACCAATATGGGCAGGATTCAGTCAAACACTATCATAGTAACATAGAGATAATGACAACTCCAAATTTTTCTCTTTGTAAATGTAAATATTTTCATGTATTTACACTAAAACAAAGTATAATTTCGCAAAACATGTCAATAACCTGAACAAATATGAACAACCTGAAATGTGTTAAGAGAAGTAGGTACAGTTTTAACAATATTCTGTCTGTTATCAAATGTTTTGTGTGTTTGCAGATCCACTGTGATCTGTAACTTATAATGTACATGTGGAAATGATAAACTGAGACAGAATATTGGTAAAATGACACTTATTTTTTCAGTTTGTTCATGTTATTCACATCTTTTGAAAGGATAGTTTGTAGATGTAATCCTTTTCATAATGGAAATTAACTTTTTTCGCTCTTAAACAGAGAAATTTTGGAGTTGGCATTATTTATATATTATTATGTTAATATTTTACTGGTTCGGTCCACTGCAGATCAAATTTAGTGTGGAACTGAACTAAAATGAGTTTGACAGCCTTGCCCTAACATATGCATTTTGTAAAGAACCCGTGTATGTGTGGACTGTGCATCAAAATGGGCTTCATTTCGTTGAATTTTTTTTCACATTTTAGCCTTAGTTTTGTTCCGTTAGTTTTAGTTTTTTGTAATAGTGTACGTTTCAGGGGGATATGCTTGTCTACCTCATGCTGTTTGGCCTCCGGTGGCCAAATGATTGTAGTTTATTTCAGTTAGTTTTGTAAATACACAGTGCTACATTAGCCATACCATAAATGTCACACACTGAACTGCTGACAAAAAATGTCTTTCCACACTTAGCTTTCACAATTCCCTGATTTTTCATTAACGAGGAAAACGACGTTCCAAACCTACAGTTTCACACTTAACCTCAGTATTAACCTCAGTTTATTGCATCACTGCTGCTCACAGATCCCACAACACTTTGGAGATTTTAGAAGTGTTCTCACAAGTACAGAATCTACTCGAAGGTAGGAGTGCGTGTGTGTGTGTGTGTGTGTGTGTGTGTGTGTGTGTGTGTGTGTGTGTGTGTGTGTGTGTCCAAACTATCCTGGCGTCCCACATGGTGACATCAGCATCTTGGGAATGCCCAGCTCGAGACAGAGGGCTGGGAACGCTGCTGCGAGAAGTTTGTTATTCCAGATCACAACCACTCTCCTCCATCACATACGCACACATTTGCTCACACACTAACAACACGCATAAATACACACACATATGTACAGTGACACACATACACAGAGTGAGTAAGTTTGTTATTCCAGGCCGAGTAAAGAGTCTCTATGGAGCCGTTAGCATCACAGTAAACAGAAGCTAAATTGCATTTTCCCACCAGAACCTCAATTAACCCTAAAACACACACACACACACACACACAGACACACACATCCCCCCCCCCCCACCAACCCCCCCCGGTCTGTTTGTATTATTGCTGTTTATATGAGCTAATGGGCTGCTGGGGAATGGACAGTAATTGAAAGGGTCACCATGGGTGGTGTGTCTGTACCAGCAGTCTGGACCCCACTGGGAGCCAAAAGAGCCACGGAAACACAACAAACATGGGGCAAGATGACCAAAAAAAGACACAGGCAAAGAGAGGAGAGGAATACAAAGAGACAGAGACAAAAAGCAAAAACTAATTTAACCCTTTCATGCATGAATTATGAAAACCTTAATCAAGATTTTTTTTTTCCTGTGTTTTTATTCCTCTGTAGGCATGGAAAAAAAAAAAATGTGATTAAATCTTTTTAAATGAACCTATTCTTCATGGAGTTACAAAAATGTCCACTCAGCTGGACATCATGTGTTTAATTTTAGAAGCAAAGAAATATGTATTTACTGATATAATTTGTGAAAACTATGAGATAAAAACATTTGTACTGCTGCTAATCTGATGTTTTCTCATATTTTAACAATACCTGCATGGAGATAATATACAAAAAACAAAACAAAACAAAACAAAAAACAACCTTTTTTTAAAGTGTTAATTACAGTTTAATAACAATTTGCTTTTTTTTTTTTTTTTGACAATCCACCATGTTAGTGCAGATCAGGTTTTATCTAAAACAGCAAATTTACAGTAATGGTATAAATTGCAGTGTATGAGATGATGGGGTGATATATAAGCATCCACTGTGTTGGCTGATATGGAACTAAACAACAAAATCCATATAAGAGAACACTTTTGAACAGCTGCCCACTGTGGTGACCACTATGCATGAAAGGGTTAAAAGAGGAAAAAAAAAAAAAGGGAGTTAAAGAAGCTTGTGAGAGTTGAGTCAGTCTTTAATCACGGCCGTCCAGACGCCGTGTAACCCCAGATTAACACACAACTGAAGCCCATCCATCAACTCTACCCATCCGTTACACTGTGTGTGTGTGTGTGTGTGTGTGTGTGTGTGTGTGTCTGTGTGAGCTGACGGAGGCGAGTGAAGCGCAGTGATAGTGATTTATCATTGGGCTCTGTGGTGATCCTCTGTTTTTACATCTGAGTCTGTGGCAGGGTTCTGATTAACGCACACAGTAGCTGCTGTTTCCATGACCGCCTCAAATAAAAGAAAACATTTTCTCCTTCAGTTTTTCTTCTTCACCCATTTTTCTACGGCTCTCCGCTCATCTGTCTTCCTTGGGCTTCTTTTCTTTTGCTCTGTGTTTCTGTTCTTTTATCATTTAACCATAAAACCCATCCTTTTTTAAGACACTCCCCTCAGCAGCGCGCTAACACCAAACTCTATTATCCTTCTCATTAAATTCATATATTTCAGTGGTATTCTTCAGCGTTTCCACCACACCTCCAGCTCTCTCCGTCACTGTGGCCGTAGAAAAACACTGGTCTTGTTTTGAAACGTTAGTAAAGCTTTCACTTTTCTTGTTATTAATGTTCGATCCCTTTAACTTTCCATATGGTCTGTCTGACTGAGAGACAAAGACGAAGCTGTCAACGTCCATGTGCGCGTTTACAGTTCTCAAAACCACAACGGCTACACCAGTTCCAACAGAGTTTGAGTTTATCCGTGGGGGGTTTGAGAAGGGTGCGCTCAATAAAATACCCTTAATTTAATAGACCTTCTTCACAGCAGACATTTGGACTTATTTGACATAAAACACAGTTGTAAGTGCATCATAAATGGCTACTTCCAACTTAGATGTGCCTGTTGAAGACATTGTAATACACATTCTTGTTAGGGCTGTAAGAAAATATCGGTTCTGCAATATATTGCAATATTTCATTTCACAACACTGTATCGATATTTTTACATATTTATTCAAATGTAGATATGGTGGAGGTTCATTTTTGTTTTTCTTTGTTTATATTTTATTTATTATTTAACACTCTTTTATTACATAATGTTCGTTCCATTGTTGGGATTGAACTAAAATCCTGTTCTGATGTTAGTTCTGAACTAATAGAATCTGAACATTTGAACAGGATCTGAAACTGTAATGTCTGTAAAACAGAATTTCAGTTTGAACACAGGAACATTTTGTAATATGGCATTAGATCCCATTGTGATCAAATAAAAATGTGTTTAGTATTTGTGCAGATTTCTGGTGTGATTCAATTCTTCAGGGAAATAATCATTTAAAAAAAAGAAAAACAAAAAATTGCCTTTTTAACAGTATCATGATATATCGTGATAGATCGTATGGTGATCCTAGTATTGTGACTTGTATCGTATCAGCAGATTCTTGCTGATACACAGCCCTAGTTCTTGTCTAGTCTTCTGTTCTCGCAATCTTATGAAATGTCATTCGTCGCGGCCCAAGTACTGTTCCATTTAAAGTTTACATAAACCAAGAACACATGGAATACCTGGATGTTGTTCTTGTCTGCTAGCTTAAACCAAGGACGACAACATAAAATTAAGTTTTTTTTTTTTTTTTTTTTTTTTTGTAATATAAACTGTATTTCACCTCTAAACACAGACGGTCCCTTTTTCTTTTATACTGAATGTCTTTGAAGCCATGATCATGTCATGACATCACAGCCAACGCTGCCTCTGATTGGCTGACTCTAGCAGCACTCCAATGCTTCGCATATGTGCGATCATTACCAATGTCACGTCTCCACCGTGGTCAACCCTCCTGCCAGCCCCACCACCGATAGTGACATGCCGCCCCACCCATGTCTATATTTGGTTTTATATTCACCACATGTACATTCTCAATTTAACACTGAAAATAAAAAGTAGTTGCTAAAACTACTTTTTTCAAGTCATAGTTTTATAAATGCCATTTCTCCAGGGGTAGAAATGGAGTTGGTTTGAACAACTGCCATGATGAACTACTGTAGTTTTACAAGATACACTTGCAAAGTAGCTTCAACCACACTGTCAACATGTAAATACAAGGGAAGGGAAGATGATCCGATATGTATCGATACACCGACATGCACGTGCATGATCCGAGTGCACCGGTAGAGAAGGTGCAAGTGAATGAAAAGTTTGGAATGATAATGCGATGCAGTTATTGAATGTTCGTATCGATAAAATTCGATCCGTTCAATAGAATATATTTGTAGTTGCCTTTAAAAGTGTTACGATTTATTTGGGTAAAGTTTTTCTTTTCTGTAGACCCACTTTAACAACCGCCACGGATTCATACACTGTACACTACAGTATGAGCTCTGTGGATGGACTGTGGCACGAGCACCACCAGTGAATACTGTAACGTCTGTATGTGAATGTGACAGACACAGAAGGAGGTGAACACATGTGGTTTGTGAACGTGTACTTTTCACTAGATCAGCTGTACTGAATACTGCAGTACAGACCACAGATACTTCCTTAAACAGTGTCATACAGATCCAACAGTGCATCCCAGAATACCCTACACAGGTGTTTCTTAAAGGGACAGAACCTTTTTCTGTTTTTCCTACATTACAAATGCATTACACTACAAATGGATTCAGTGAAGGAGCAAGAAGTTGAGTGTGAGAAACATGTAGAGAAACGATTTTGGAAACAAGAAAAGCACTCGGAGAGCGCAGACCTCCGCCAAGACAGATCTGCCCCCCCCCGATCGCCACCAAAATGGATATCATTTCTTCCTTGTGCCAGTATCAACATTTCCTGAAAATTTCATGAAAATCCGTCCATAACTTTTTGAGTTATCTTGCTAACAAACAAACAAACACGCACGCACACACGCACACAAAGCAAAGCTTTTGGCATTACAACAAAACATACATTGAACCTGTTCGGCAGGTACTTGATCGAGCGTCCAGACAAAACAAAAAGTGCTCAGTGTTCCACCATTCAACAGTATAGCAGCCAGGATAAGTAAAATAATAAAATAAATAAATAAGGTCAAATAAATAAAAACAAGATGCAATAAAACACAATAAAAAAACCTCATGAAGATAAAAACAGTCACTGGGATAAAAACCAGGATAAGAACATACAATTTAAAAATTAGAAGTCACAATAATAATAAATAGAGCAAAGAAATAGGATAAATAACTAAAATAAGTAAATGAAGTGCAATGTCACTATTTCTTATTGAGCTCAGTGACGGCAACAGGAACACAGCTGTTTTTCTAATGCTGTGTCCTGCACCGTGGGCCTAAAAACCTCCGTCCAGAGGAAAGGAGCTGAAATTCACCCCCTAAAGGAGGGGAGTCATTATTAAGAACTGATGAAACTATTGACGTATGGTTCAAGCTGATTCACTGGACTGTTCTCCTGGGTAAAACCAGTGGAACAGTCATGGCTAATGTTACCAGTAAAACCAGTGCTGCTGCTTTTATGTGTCAACATGTCTGCTATGAAAACGGTCTGCTAGGATGTGTATGTTGCATCATTGGTTGCTGTTTGCACTAATGATGCTAGGCTAGTTAGAGCCTTTACGTCTGTTTATAGTGATGAACCTGCTGCAGTTTGTCTAATGTGTTTTACTGACACTATGAAGTCAGGATGATGGACATTAATCCCACTCAGCTGCTGATGGCTGCACATGTCAGTAATTCTGGGTTTATAGAGATACTTTGCACAAGTGACACAGTAGAATGTCAAAGACCTTTCATGGTGTTTTAATGAGTGTATCGGTTTTATAGAGTCTGAATGAGTGTGTCTGGGAAGTCGTGAACAGAGTCTACATGTCACTATATTGTACTGAAGTGATGTGCACTGTTACGTGGGCGGACCACTAAACTGAGAAGCAAGCCAGGGAATGTGCTTCTATGAAAGGTCAAGCAAATATGAAGTGATCTTCTGAAAAGTTGCAAAAGCAAAAATACTAATTATGTGTCAGTTTATCCCCATAAACTGGTCTGGAGTAGATAAACTAGGTTACATAGTGCTGCCAGCAGGTGGGGCTATAGGCTATATTACACATGCACAGCATTGGATAGTTTTTTCCATCTAAATGTGACCGAGGAACCATTCGACCTACTTAATAAACCACGTTTCCACACCTTATCAGAAGATCAGTCAGCTGGTCAGTTATGTGAGTCAAATGTTTGCTGTAATTAGGTGTTTCCATTCCCTCTATGCACATTTACTCTTCTGCAAAAAACAGTAAAAAACCACCTCAAGTGAGGGAATTTTTTTTTCCCCAATTCAATTCAGGTAGTTCTTTCAAATTCTCAGAAGTCCTGAAAATTCTGAAAGTTCTGAAAATGACTGAACTCAATATCTTTAATAATACTTGCACAATGTATTCTGTTGTAAATATGCGCAGTGGCAGACTTTCTGAACCAATCCCAATTTCTCTTCCTTTACACACCTATCAGACTAGAAAAAAGCAAGGGAATAAACGGAAACTCAAGTGTACTAGTCTCAGTATAGTTTGCAAAAGTCTGCTGGTATGGAATGATATAGATAAAGATGTACAAATGTCTCCAACTGTGCATATTTTTAAAAAGAGATTCAGGAGGCGACTGCTACTGGAATATGCTCAAATATGAAATAATGCTCTAATCCTTTTCTTTGCCTATATGTAAATTGTTTTAAGACTGTTGGTGACTAGACCACTTGGACCTTGTTAGGAGTAGGGCCTACATTAGTTTCAGGTTAGGGGAATTAACATTGTTATTAATATTAACATTACATTGACAGTGGATGGACACACTGGGTTTATGTTCAATTAATGAGAAATTTTGCTGAAAAAGTCCCTTTTTCTTCAGTTTTCTCATGATTACATGATTAGTAAATTAAATGTAGAAAAATACCTGATTTTCACTGAAAAAAAACAAAACAAAATACATAAGATAATATAACAATACATGGTGATAAATCACTTAAGGATGGAGGAAAAGAGGAAAAAATCATTTGGGAACAGCCACAAATGTCACACTGGGTCCTTATGGGTTAATCCTTTCCATTGCACTTACCTTAAATAAAGTGTAAATGCATAACATCTTTGCAACACACCTGAGAAACTGTCTTTGTCCATGGGCAGCAGGTCTCGAGCTTGGTACAGATAGCACCGAAGGTGGTAACGAGTCCCATCTACAAAATACAACAAAACAGGGACTAAGTGCTCCTAAAATACAATACCTAGTATCTGTTAGGTCACTGTCACACTCATTCTTTCAGGAGCCACATACAACCCAATTTAATTTCCAGTGGTCTGGACCACTAAAATAATAGCATAACAGCCTGAAAAAACTAAAATTTCTTTCAACTTGTCATTGATACATGTGCATTACAGATCAGATCTACAAAGGCAAAAAAAAAAAAACATTTACAAACAGGCAGAATATTGTTAAAATTGCACTTCATTTTCTTTAGACATTTCAAGTTGTTCATGTTTGTTCAGGTTATTCACATTTGATTGTTAAAGTTTAGTTTGTTAATGTACATATTTCCATAATTTAATGCTATTTTTTTGCACTAAAACAGAGAATACTTTGGAGTTGTCATAATAGGTCTAGGTTATTTTGCTGTTATTGTACTTCAGATCATACTGGTCTGTATGTGGAACCTGAACTAAACACTCCTGCTGTAAACACTCAGACAACAACAGACAGACATGGTGTTCTTTTATTTTTCATCTGTATGTACAGTTATCAGCGATGGGAAGGTAGAGCTCTTACGGTCAAAGAAACAGGAAATGGTCGGTCTGTTGACTCCAAATGTGGTCGTGACTGATTTATCGTCGTTCTTGTCCTCTATACTGCTCTGTGGGAGGAGGACAAAGATGAGGAAGACAAAGAGGTAAAAGAGGATGACAACCAATAACAGACATCTGAGGTGGAGAGAAAAGGGAATAACAGCCATTTGTACACTCATTGAAGAATAAACCTTTAAATCATTTTTAAAAAAATTTTAAAAAACAACATAATTTACATATTTACTGCTAAAACATTTTTTGACAGGGAGATTAAGAGAAACTTATGAGTGATGATTAAAGTCTTCACAGGAGCAGACAAATAAACACCTGATGATGTCATTAAAAGAGAAGACTGCTACCTATTTAAAATATTCATCGTTCCCTGTAAAAAGGTTAGTACAAGGAAGTGGTTAAAATGTGACCCTCTACAACCACAGCAATGGCTGGACGTTATAGAGGAAACATATATCAAATTCACTTTTCATCTGAGGATTAAGGAGGGAACTTTGAATGCACAGGTATCAAACATGCGGCCCAGGGGCCAAATCTGGCCCATCAAAGGGTCCAATCCGGCCCTTTGGACGAATGTGTGAAACGCAAAAATTACATTGAAGGTATTAACAGTCATTTTAGCTCAAGTTCCACATTCAGACCAATATGATCTAAAGTGGGTTGGATCACTAAAATACGATTGTAATAACCTATAAATGCCCACAACTCCAATTTTTTATCTTTTCAAACGTAAACATTTTCATGTATTTACACTAAAACAAAGTATAATTTCACAAAATTGTGAATAACCTGAAATGTCTGAAGAGAAGCAAGGGCAAATTTTAACAATATTATGTCTGTAAATGATAAACTGAAGCATAATATTGTTAAGATTGCATTTATTTATTCAGTTTGTTCATATTACTCACATTGTTTTAAAAGATAGTTTGTAGATGAGAACATTTTCGTAATGTAATTTTCCTTGTTTCACTCTAAAACATAGAGGAGAGTTTGGAGTTGACATTATTTATATATTATGTTATTATTTTAGTGGTTTGGCCCACTGCAGATCAAATTTAGCTGAATGTGGAACTGAACTAACATGAGTTTGACAGCCCTGTTTTAATGGAAGATGGGAGAAATGGACCACATTCAAGGACATGACTTCTAGTTACCGGATCTGATGCAGAAAAGCAGATGAGAGCATATGAAACAGCACCCCCCCAGTTGTTTTGTGTTCTCTAATGTTGTAAAAGTGTTTTAAAAATGTCAAAATAAAAAGCTAAAAAAACAAACAAAAAAAAAAACAAAGAAGATGACAACCTGTGAAATGTTGCTGTTACATAAATTCGATCTGAGATTCTGAAACTCATCTGACCAGAGAACACTCCAGGGCGAAGATGGCAGCGGGGCCTGTCTTCTCCAGAGGCTCCATGCGACACCTCCACCTCCGCCTCCTGAAGCTGTCCGTCTTCCTCGGCTTCAGGTGGAATTTCCAACCAAACAACGAAGCGTACTCCCAGCCCTCCTTCTCGGAGTCGTCTGGACGCTGCTGTAGTGAAGGAACACACACAGGCCTGAGATCTTTGTCAAAATCTGAGCAGAATTCAGATAATACTGATGTTTGACACACACTCAGTAGTCTACATAAGTATACCACTGCCCAAAGGACTCTGAAGGCATTCATGACAAAGGACAAAACTATCAAATTGAAATAAATAAATAAATAAATAATATATGGTTTTGTGATGTGACTTGGGCCTTTTTTCAGGGCTGATGTAATGTGTTATAAAATATATCTGAACCTTGAAAGATGATGAAGACAATGTGTAAACTCTATCTGTAACAAACAGTGTTGGAACAGAATACGTTAAAACAGTGTCTGAAACATTTTTGAACAGCTTTCATTTGCATTTCGCTGTCACTGTAATCATTTGTAGTTTATATTTATATCTTTACATTGATAGCTGCCTATTAGGAATACACTTACAGAACCAGTTTAAGGTGTGACTCATTCAGAGGATCCTTAACTTCACCTCTTCATTTGTGTTGCTTTGCTGCCATCTAGTGCTACTTAACTAACTCCTCACATTAGAGACTTCACTGTATTTGATGTGAAAAGACATCTATCATTTTCTTTTTCTCTTTATTGGCATGTTTAGATGAAAACATCTTATGAGTGCAGCAAAAAAAAAAATGCATGCTATGAATGGGGAAAAAAACAACTGACTGGACAGATAAAATTAAATTACATGTATTGTAATAAACAGGATAAATATATTTTTAAACTGGAATAAAAAAGAAGGAAAAGATGAAGTATCTACTAAAATATAAAGAAAAGATACATTTAATTTAATTCATGCTGCATAAAAGATGGATAAGATTTGATTAGATTAGATAGAACTGCATTGATATTTTGGGCAGAGCCCTCAAGAATTTGAGGTTCCAAAAGCAGCACAAACACCAAATATACTCACAAGACAATAACAAAACAATAACTAAAAAACAGGAGGGAAAAATTGCAATTGCACATTGGAAAGAACAAGTAGCAAAGAAGTAATAATAAAGTAGTTATAATAAAAATAATAAGAATAAATAATAATAGCTATTTTTGTTATAATTTCGTTGGCCTCATGGCATAATTGCCCAAGTCATATGTTTGGCTAAATTGTGACATCTGCATAAAATGAATCAGCAGTGTTAGGGGAGTAAAGTTACGCAGATATCACAATTTGGCCAAATATGTGACTGAGGCCAAAGGTGTCAAACATGCGGCCCAGGGGCCAAATCTGGCCTGTGGGATGAATTTGTGAAATGCAAAAACTGACACTGAACATATTAACAACAAATGGTGTAAAAATCATTTTAGTTCAGGTTCCACATCTAGACACATACAGCCCAATTAAATCTAAAGTGGACCAGACCAGTAAAATATGATCATAATAACCTATAAATATAATGACAACTGCAGATTTTCTCTTTGTTTTAGCCTAAAAAAGTAAAATTACATGAAAATGTTTCCATGACCAAACTGCACTTTTACAAAAAATGTGAATACCCAGAACAAATATGAACAACCTAAAATGTCTTTAGAGATGTAAATACAATCATACCAACATTAAACCTGTTACTAAATGTTTTGTGTATTTGTAATAGTAATGCAAGTTGTAACGCACATGTAAATGATAAACTGAGGCAGAATACTGTTAAAATTGCACTTGTGTTTCTTAAGACATTTCAAGTTGTTCATGTTATTCAGATTTATAAGGAAACATTGTAGATGTAAACATCATAATATAATTTACATTTTTTCACTGTTATTATTTTACTGGTCCACCTCAGATCATATTGGACTGAATGTGACCCCTTAAATAATCATGCTATGAGGAAAATGATATGCACAATATGTATGTATGTATGTGTGTGTGTGTGTGTGTGTGTGTGTGTGTGTGTGTGTGTGTGTGTGTGTGTGTATATATATATTTCTATACACACACACACACACACTCACTCACAGTCAATGAAAACTTTGAGACCATATTTTTCTACATAATTTTTATTTTGAAATCCTAAACTGGAATTTTTTCATATGAATCATTTGTTTAGGATACTAGCATACAGAAACAAAAATCTAAAGTTTCAAGAATAATTTCAAAACAAAAAAACTTAACAAAAGAAAACGGCACCTGCCAAACACACAGTCACAACAGCAGCGGTCCTGGTCTGCAGTTGTCACTCTCTCTCTCCCTGGATGTGGTCTATGTTCAGCAGAGCCTGTGGTGTTGCGGCGTTCAACCAGGTTTCTGATTGTGGGTTGGGAACAGCCCATACGCCTGGCTGTATGACTGGAGCTCAAAGCAGCCTCCACCATACCCAGTGCCTGCAGATGTCGTTCAGGTGATAGACGTGGCATGATGCCGTTCACTGGACTAACAATGGTGTCCTTTTTTGGGCCTTTATATAGGCCTTCCAAACCAGTCCTCAGATTGTGCACAGACCCACTGAGTATTACTCAATGTGTATTTGGTCCACTTTTGCAAAGAGACCAACCCATGTGTAATGAACTGTGACAACACTACAACTCATCATTATCTCAACTACCCCAGCAGTAAGTCAACAATAAATCCACAATGAATAATTACAACCCCCCCACAAGTAGAAATATGCAGACATTTCTACCTCAAAGTTTCTACTGACTGTCTAAATATATATATATATATATATATATATATATATATATACATACATATCTTCTTCTGTCCCACCTGGGCGGTGTCTCCTTCAGACTCGGTCCTCTACCAGAGGCCTGGGAGTCTGAGGGTTCCATTCAGGATCTTCTCTGTTCCTAGGACTGTTCTCTTTTGGACTCAGATCTCTGATGTGGTTCCTGGTATCTGCTGGTTCCATCCTCTCAGTTTGGGGGTCACTGCCCCTAGTGCTCCCATCACTACTGGTACCACTGTTGTCTTCACACCCCACATTTTCTCTGTCTCCTCTTTCAGGAGAATGTGTAATGATAATAAAGTTGAATCTAATCTAATATACATGGTTCTCAAAAACACATCATGTATATATGTATATATGTACATGTATCTATAGTCCACAAGCAGTTGAAAAGCATGGGCTTGTATTTCTTTACCTTTTTTAGAGCATCCATCTTCTGTTGGTCTCGTCGTCTCATCCGGATCCATCTTCTCCGCCGGTTGGTGTGGTACATCTTTTCAGCTGGAACCCATGATTTGGGACGGCGATCTGGAGGGATGGTGATGCCGTACTCCCAACCTGAACACACATACAGTTGGATGGTTTATTTTTAGCACTTCCTATAACTCCAGTCATTTGTGGAGCATTAGTGTGTGTTTTTTCAGTGTACAGATGCACCTTGATCATCCACGGCCCTGTTGAGATCCTCACTCCACTCCACCTCCTCCCACACCCAACCAGGGGGACACTCCACCTCATCCTTTGGCACTGCTTTTTCACCATTCTGACACACACACACACACACACACACACACACACACACACACACACACACACACACACATGCATTTTTAATGTTCATAGAGATAAAGTAAACAATAATGGATTCAAAAACACACACACACTTACGACGTCGGTGTAGCCCTCAGGCATGCCGATCCACTGCCCTCCTGGAAGCCTCATTTGGTTTTCAAACACTTCCTCTGTGAAGGTCATGTGACCGGCATCCACGTCAAACAGTAGTCTAAGCAGCCAACAACACACAGTCACACAGAACATAAGGTCCAGACCACCAACAATCAAAAAACTAACTTTTATAATCATAGTAGACAGACTATGCAGGAGGAAGGATTAAAGGACCAGTGTGAAGACTGACTGATGAGGTTTCACAACGTTCATAACTATTACATACAACTGAAATACAAACACAAAGGTCTACAGTGACATACATTTGACCGATAAAAGTCCAAACGTCAAATGTCACTTTTTTTGATAAAAGGAGACCAGGATTTGGCACTTTTTTGGGGAGGTTGTGAACTAGAAAGATGTCTTTCCAAATTATAAATAGAAGTCAGTGACAAACACAGAACATCGCTGTTGCTGTATTTTTAAGTGTCTCTCCTGAAAAGCTAGCTGATCTGCAAGCATCATTACTGAACACACAGTCCAAAGAGTGAGAAAACAGATAAAATGCAAAATAAAAATGAAATTTGCAGAAATACCACATTTTCTTGTAATACCTTAAGTGGCCTCGAGTCAATATGAGTCAGACACCCCTACCCTAAAATGGACACAATGCACCTTTAAATTGGAACCATTACAGTATAGTCTGCAGCTAGTTTCTGGTGGCAAAACATGAGGGAAAAATACAAACAGACAAAATGTGCGGTGACCATGTATCCACACTGCACTCAGATGAAGATGGAGGCTGTCAGCTGTTCAATGCTATGCACCGAGCACCATGACTCACGTCTTCTCAGGGCTGATGTACCAGTCTCCGGCCCAGGTCCACCCAGGCGAGGGTTTGAAGCTCTCTTTGGGAAGTTTAATCCGACCTGTGACGTCACTGAATTTGGGATAAGTCAAACCTGTAGTTCCCCAGCTGCCCACCAGGGCAAGTCGAGTCTGGTTTTCATACTACGGACAGACACAAACACACAGACTGATGAGATGAGGATTTATGGGTTCAGATATTAAACCCAAGCCTAAGACATTAATCGCAGACACACAAGAAAGTGGAGTCAGGAGGCTGGTTTTCAAAGGCTCCATTCAGACAACATGTCTTAATGCACAATTTGGATTTTTTGGTGAAATCCATTTTTTTGTGTGCTTGTTCATATTACACATGAAATGCAACTTCTATCAGTTTTGAGTCTGACCTGAATGCGACCTTAAAGTGACTCACATACGCAAAAGAGGTCCTGATCAGGCAGACACACACTGTTTATGGAAAGAAATATGTTTTTCCTCCGCTCCTCCTCCTGGGACGCAGAACTGTGATGTTTGTCACATTTCAATGACGTAAAGGTCAGAAAAATGCGATCTGACCGTTCAGACTGAAGTCACATTGGAAAATATCAGATATGTATCGGATTTAGGACCACATATGAAAGTGGTCTGGGTCAGATTTAAAAAAAAATCTGATTTGTGCTGTTCAAACTGTCTTTAACAGATCGAATACAGGTCACATATAGGGCTGTGTATTGGCAAGAATGTGGTGATACGATACAAATCACAATACTAGGATCAAATATGATATATCACAATATATCACGGTACTACTAAAAAGGCAATTTTTTGTTTGTTTCTTTTTTTTAAATGATTATTTCCTAGAAGAATTGAATTACACCAGAAATCTGCACAAATACTAAACACATTTTTACTTGATCACAACAGGATCTAATGTTATATCACAAAATTTTCCTCTGTTAAAACTTAAATCATATTTTACAGACATTACAGTTAGTTCAAATGTTCATATTCTATTAGTTTAGAACTAACATCAGAACATTATTTTAGTACAATCCCAGCAAAGGAACTAACATTATTAAATAAAAGAATGTTAAATAATAATAAATAAAATACAAACAAAAAAGAAAACCAAAAAACAAAAATGAACCTCCACCATACCTGCATTTGAATAAATACCTAAAAATATTGATACAGTACTTTTTAATATCAATACAGTATCATGAAATGAAATATCGTGATATATTGCAGAACCGGTATTTTTTAACACCCCTAGCCACATACGGACAAAAAAATCGGATTTGGGCCACATTTGCCTTCAGTCTGAACGTAGCCTCAGTCTTACCGTCTCAGCAAAGACAGACAGCTTCCCCTCAGCAAACTGGTTGAAGTGTTTGACATCTGCAGCCAATCCGAACCACACTTTGACCCTGATCTGACCAGGAAGCTTGGCCTCCCCACCACTGCCCTGGGGATACTGAACCAAAAAAAAAAAAACAAAGTGAGAAGGACTTGTTACTCAGGTATAAACTGTGTGTTTCTGAGTGTTTTTGTCAGTGTGAACCTTGAGGAAGATGGTCTGCAGCCGTCCACAGTGTTTCCCACAGTGTTGCTGGGAGAAGAGGACGGAGTGAGCCGGAATGCGTTGGTAGGCCACCCTGCGGTCGCCCTGCAGCATCCATATGACGATGTCTGGAAGACTGTTCTGAGGCTGGACCACAAAGACAGACACAGAGAGCATATATGTAGAGGCCGAGTTCAGGGAAAATTAGGAGTAATGACAAAGTAGAAAACATTTATGTAACTGAAGCCCTGTTCACACCACAACCACATTATGTCAGTCCACTACAGTTTAATATGGTTTGGTCCTTTGGTCACACGACACTGGCGTTGTCGGTGCCCTGAAACGGTACTTTTGTAGAACGGGTCCCAGAGCATAAAAATGTCCCAGCTCCGCCCTGGTGTTGGCGTATGGATAGGACCAACACCACTGTATGGAAACCATGATGTCACAGTACCATGTGACCAGAAGAAGAAATACCCAGATAGAACAACTGGTAACAACAACAACAGTGGATCACAGAGTTGTGTTTGTGCTGCAGACGCTGCTAAGTTTATTAGCACGACTACAACCAAACCTGGTAATGCTGTATCAACCTGTGTTTATGTTTGGACTCTGAAGAAGAAGGATCTCCTGCACATGCTCAGTGCATTCTTCTGTGGGTTGAGTGTATCCTGTCATGGGCTCTGTCTGTGTTTATGTACAGCGCCACATAGAGGTGTGGACTACGTATTTCACCGTTTTGACCCAGTTTTCACATTTCCAACTGGACGCAGATATTTCTGGAAACGATATGTGTATGGACGCCAAACTTCCAGAATCCACAAAAGAAAAATATCACAAGAGTTGTCGTCTGGACGTAGTGTAACTGTAGTGTCTTCTGAAAGGTGTGAAAGTGTTGGTACATATGTACATGCATATGTAACAACTATAGTTTCACCTCATTTAAATGTCTAATTACAGGCAGATTAACCTAATTTTGTGTTACAAATTAAAATAATACTTTTAGGTTTTTAATCTATTTGATTAAAGACATAATAATACATAACTTCTTGTCAAAACTGATGATGAAATGAAATGCATGCATTAATGAAAAAGGTGTGTAAAAATATTTTTAACGTATATTATCTTTAAGTAAGGACATAAATATATAATCTTAACCTTTTGTTATAAATATGTCGTCCACTTTAAAGAAAATATGAGTAATAAATTATAAGGGACACAAAAATGTCTGTAAAGATAAGGTCCACAAGGTTTACAGACATAACTGCTTCTCATAAAAATATATATACAAATATTATACAAATAAATATAAATCAATATAATAGTTGTAACAGTATAACTAAAACAAAGCATAATCTATATTCTTCTCATCTCTGAGGTTTAAAATATTGTCTTTATAGTTTAAGACAATTAAAAATTTAAAAAACTAGTGATAAAACTATTTTTTGCACAAATATTTCAAAGTTTCTAAAGCATAAGACATAAGCTGTTAAAAGATTTTAGTTTGTGATGTAAGAAATTTAGCAATCTACAAATACAAATGTCAAAATTCATACAAACATTAAAATGTAACTGACATCATACTTCACTTTGTTTTACTCTTTCCTGTTTCTGATGAGATTAGCTTCTAATTAGATGTGTTGCTCTAATGTAAAAAACGAGTATAAATTGTTGTGTAAATGACATGCAGTAATTACTGCAAGTATATTAATACTGTATTACAGGGTAGATGTTTACAACGTCATCACAAAAACTCAGCCATAACAAACTGCTTTGACAACTGTAATTCTCTCACACACACACACACACACACACACACACACACACACACACTGAAGTTATAAACCATTTCCTGATGATTCCTGTCATCACATGGTGCTCTGTTTTTCTACACCATCTTATGATAAGGTGTTTTTTTAAGTAAGTATTAGAGCATGTGACTGACAGCTACAGCATCTGATCAAAAGGAGTTCTTGTCTGTGCTCGTCAGTAGAGGGCGCCAGGGTGCTACCCCACCGGTCTCACATGAAGGAGAAGATGATAGGAATCACCTCAAACAATTTTGCAAAACATTAATATTTAAATAGAAGAGCTGTACACGTTACAGCCTGTGAGCACCGTGTATCATCTGCATTCAAGTGAAGTGGTTTTTGGTCGTTTAGTGAACAATCAAGTGATGAGTTTCCTGTTTAGGGTGCAAAAATCTGCACCCAAGGCTCTCCCTTTACTATAATCAACAGAACAAGAGATCGGAGAGCCTGGAATCACAGAAATATGCACCCAAGCACCGGCCACAGGAGTAAACATCACATCCTGGAAAGATTCAAAACCTTCCTCAGAAATGGAGTCAGCAAATAAGTCTGTACGTGGAGAGAAGGGTTCAAATCCCAGTATGAGCGGCAGCATTGACTTCTTTTAACCCTTACGTTGATTTTCTATTTTATTAATGCTATGCGATCTACCCGCACTACCCCCACCCCTGGTCTAAATACATCGTCCATATTATCAGTAGAAAAGACACTTATTAGGGACATGTCTGACTTCAACAATAGACTGAGACTCATGGAATAATTAGCATGTTTGACGGTATGACGGTGAAATCTACATATAAAAATAAATGACTGAAAACACATACTGTGGATTTTGTATTTTAACTTAACCTCCTGAGACCCAGGAAATGTCAGCAAAGTACCAGCTTTTTTTGTTTTTTTATTAAATAAGTGCCTATTTTGGAAACATCATGATGCAACAGTTTTTTCAGATGCAGTTTTTAGAATTTTTATGGAACGTCCTTTGTGGTGGACAGTTTTCTTTTCTTTTGTATAAAGTTGTGAAACTCTTGTCCACAAATGAGTATTGTAAAGAGGAGTTGATAACATTATTTATCTTGCTGTTGTTGCTTTTTTTTTATTGTTGTGTTCTTTCGGTTTATTTTTGTTTTGTTTTTTTTCTTTTTCTTCTTTTTTTTGGGGTTTAATAGGTTTGTAGGTTTGTTATATAATTTGTTTGAATATATTGTGTCTGTGTGGTTCCTTATGTATAAGTGCATGTTTATTTAAATATGTAATTTGAAATACAATAATAAATAAATAAATAAGTAAAAAATCAGTGCCTATACTGGAAACATCATGATGCAACAGTTTTTTCAGATGCAGTTTTTAAAATTTTTATGGAATGTCTTTTGTGGTGGACAGTTTTCTTTTCTTTTTTTTTGTATAAAGTTGTGAAACTCTTAACCACAAATGTGGACAGAAAACCCATAGCTGGGTCTGAGGAGGTTAAATCAGTATTTTAAATAGTGGTGCATGTGCTGTGGCGTATCCTGGTGGTGATATGTGGTTATAGTGCATTGCAAAAAGACTTGAAATTAATTTAATTAAATTTAATTTAAATTAACTGAACTGCTCTGAATCATCGGATCAAAGTTAAACCGATAAGCAGCTAACATTCACACACACACCCTCACACACCCTCACACACACACACACCCTCACACACACACCCTCACACACCCTCACACACACACACACACACACACACACACCTCCTCAGCCATGGTCCTCAGCCTGTTGGCCCAGTCCTCAGCCTGCTCCATGACGGTGGAAAGCTCGGTGGCCTGGCCGTGTTTGAGAGCCAGCGCCGCCTGGACGATCTGCTCCAAGTGCAAAGAGCGAATGTGCCTCAGTGAGCGATCCAGAGGGGTCGTGCACTGCCACTGGTCCAGAGACGGCAGTTCCTGACTGGAGACAGAATAAAAAAGACAAAAACAAGTGCAGACAAGTGTCAGGAAGCACTTTGAGATATCTGAGGATGTGTCACGTTTGTATCTTATGCTCTGTTCCAGGCCGGTTTTTCAGTCCGTAAGTCATACCAAACTGCCTGAGCACAAGGAATTGTGGGAGCTAGATGTAAACAAACCAACATGGTGGACTGTACGTTATGTTCATTTATAGTCATTTCTATCCCAAAGGTGTTTGTTCTTTTTTTATTTGAGGGAAACAAAGGAGTAAAAACGGTGCATAAGGCAAGAGAAGCTGTTCTACCTTTGATGTTCTGTGTATATTTGGATTCGTATTTGGTATTAATTTATTCTTGCACTCATTGGACTGAAAACTAGCTAACATTAGAGCAGCTGCTGATTATGCAGAACGTTTGCAGATAAATAATGTCAGAGCAATACCTTGTTTTAATAAACCGTTTGCATAAACACCACATCCATGGGGGGGGCGCCATTGCTACGTGACGTCAGAACTCTGAACTGGGAGAACATGGATCTACAGGGGTTGGACAAAATAATGGAAACACCTTCACCTCAAGATGATAATGCCCCAATCCATACAGCTAGAATTGTTAAAGAATGGCATGAGGAACATTCTAATGAAGTTGAGCATCTCGTATGGCCGGCACAGTCCCCAGACCTCAACATTATTGAGCATTTATGGTCAGTTTTAGAGATTCAAGTAAGACGTCGATTTCCACCGCCATCGTCTCTAAAAGAGTTGGAGGGTATTCTAACTGAAGAATGGCTGAAAATTCCTTTGGAAACAATTCACAAGTTGTATGAATCAATACCTCGGAGAATTGAGGCTGTAATTGCTGCAAAAGGCGGACCTACACCATATGAAATTATATTTTGTTGATTTTTTAAGGTGTTTCCATTATTTTGTCCAACCCCTGTAGTTCGAGTTCACAGCTGGAAGTCCCAGCTTTGACTGAACATTCCAGTGCATTTACACCGGTAGAAGGATGGAAAAACAGCAGTGACGGGTGGACTGGAACGCAACATTACATCTCAAATTATACAACGGCAAACTGGAGACTTTTCTTTAAGGATCTGAGACTTGTATGCACATAAAACTAAGTTTATGTTGATCCTTAAAATAGGGGCTTTCAACCTTTTATGAAAAGTCTAATGAAGAAAAAAATCTGTTTGACTTGACCAATAGTTTTCTCTTGATATTATTGATTAAATGACCTTCTGGGGATCCATCCAATTTTTCAGTTTTATTTTAGCCTCTGCGGATCCTCAAGCTAAAAATGCACATGCACAAAAACACAGCTATAAAATCATCATATAATCACTCAATATCAATAATATTTTTTTTCTCTTTTCTGCATAAATCTCTTAAACCACTTAAATGCATGATGCCAACAAAAAAACAACAAAAAACATGGGTTAAAATCCAGAAAATGAGTGAACATTTGGTAGCTGAAGTGGTTTAAAAGATGTATCCATGAAAAAGAGCTGAAAAAGTATTGATGTATGATTATTTTATATCAGCATTTTTGCAAGTACATTTTTGGCTTGAGGGTCCTCAGAGGGTGAAAAAGTATCAGGAGCAGATAATGGACCTGTAGGAGGAACTGACATTAGATTCAAAAGATAAGTCTAAAAGGAAACATTCCTATTGAAATGCCATAAGCTGCGACACAGCCATAACGACCGTCAAATCAAAAAGAAAACTAGGACTAATGGCCCTGTAGTTAACCGGCATGCTCCATCAAGAATCAACAACAAGTTGAATTTCACAGAGGAGATCAATCTAAAAATAGAAGTGGGCAGTACTTTCACTGGAGGAGAGCTCATCTCATTCAATCAAAGTCCATATATGACTACTATCAGTGATCAATAGTAAATATATTGGTGTCTCTAATCATTTCCATGTTGTAAGCCATAAAAACATTGACCAAAATTATTAAAGATATTAAAACTCTATGATTTGGTAAAATTTTTATACAGCTCAACTGTTATATAAAGCCAATAAAAATCAACTACCAGACAACATCCAAAAACTATTTGCCCATATAAAGAGGGGCTATAACCTGGGGGGATGTGGGAATTTCACAGTCCCAGCAGTCAGGACCACCAGGAAAAGTTTGTGTGTATCAGTGTGTGGGGTCAAGCTGCGGAATGGCTTGGGGGTAGACTTCAAGCAGTGTCCAAACATTCAAAAATCCAAAAAAATGTACAAAGAATTTTTTTTTTTCACAATATCTGGCTCAAGGATGGGTGTGATCATTATTTGGATTGTCAGGTTATTATATTGTATGGTGTGTGTGTATAAACATGAGGGTGCAGACGTGTGTTGGTGTACAGCTGTAGAGATAAATTGGTGTGTATGTATATGTGTATGTGTATGTGACTGTATGTGTGTACAGGTTTGCAGGGGTGTGTTTATGGAGAATCACAGTCTTATGTTGTATGACATATGATTAGGCACTAACAGTCTGAGGACTGGAATCAGGGCGTAGGACTGGATAAGCAGTGGGTTCTTCCTACTCCCTTTCAGGCACAACAGTTGTTCTTTTTTCTATTATTTGATTTTTGTATTTTTGTATTGTTTTTTTTTCCCTCTCTCTTCCATATGTTTTGTATTATGTTTGTGTCTGAAATAAATAAAACTAAACTAAATATGGACCATTAGAAAGAAAGGAAAACATTTATATTTCAAAAAGTTGTCAAATTTGTCATATACATTTCTCAAAACTGTGAACCTTTGTTGACATTGTTCCAAGTAAGCTACGTACGTTTTGGTTTTTTTAAATGAATCCGACCAGTAGTTTCATCTGAGAAGGTGTTTGAAGAAATTGCTAATGAAGACGACAACAGAGACGGCACCAGAAACAGCGCCTTCACAATAGCTCGTGGCCTATCGGTCGGTGAGTTAAAAATGTACAAAACTGGCCTGAGGGGTCTCTGATGGTTCAAATAAGAGACAGTCACAATGAAGTAGTTCAATCTGCAAATTACAAACAAGACAAGAAGTAACAGTAGATCTAACCGATATGAATTAGAGGTAAATAAGTCATTTACGTGCAGTCGGTGATGACCTGATCCAATAGTTCGACCACCCTGAGCTCCACCTCCTCCAGGTCACTGCCCGCCTTCACCTCCTGCTGCACCCGTTGCAGGTTCAACTCCTGGACAGGCAAACACACACATACACTGACACACATGGTTCTCAGTGTGACTGTTACTTCACAACATCATCACTTGTAAGGTCTGAAGCCTAAAACTGATCACATAGTCCTGGGGTGTCAAAAATGTGGCCCGTGGGCCAAAACTGGCCCGCCGAAGGTTCCAATCTGGCCCGTGGACTGAATCTGTGAAGTGCAAATATTCCACTGACGGTATTAACAGTCAAAGGTGTCCAACTTGTTTTAGTTCAGGTTCCACATACACCATGTGATCTAGTAAAATAATAGCATCATCTATAAATTATGACAACTACAAATTTTCTTCTTGATTTAATGTGAAAAAAATAACACGACACCATGAAAATATTTACATTTACGAACTATCCTATAACAACAAAATGTGAATAACCTGAACAAATATAACCTGAAATGTCTGAAGAAAATTATGTGTAATTGTATCAATATTCTGCCTGTCATTAAATGTTTGGTGCATTTGTAGATCCGCTGGGATCTGTACGTCAGGTTAAAAATAAGCTGCGATGTAATATAGACCAATGCTACGAACATCATCAAAACCGGAAGTAAACAGATATGCCACCATATTGGAAGACAGGAGTGGAGTCAACAGAGTGACAGACTGTGTGTTTAGCAGCTGCTTTATCACTGATAAGACATTTTAAACGGGTTATTAGTGACAGTTTATCGTTTATATGTGGTAGACTAGACCCTGGTGAAAGGCAACAGTGAGAAACTGGCTGTGATGGATGGGTTTGAGCCTTAAAAAGACACTGCTGCTGAGTGGGAGCAGGACCACCTAAAATTAGTAACACTTAAATTTTTCTGATACATTATGTATTAGGGATGTAACGATATAAAATTACATATCACAGTTATTGTGACCAAAATTATCACAGTTATCCTTATTATTGCGGTATTGTTGAAATGTGCTCAAAATGTTCAAAAAGTACTGATACACACACTGAAATAATTAAACTAAGTTGTATTTTTTTTTAAAAATTAATAAAATAAAATAAAATAAAATAATTGGCACAATGTCCCTTCTGTTGCAGAAACATTCAAATATTAACCCTTAGTGGTCTGAGCCTATTTTGTCCGTTTTTCAGTCCTTTTGATTTTGCCTTTATATACTATATAAACAAATGTTTACTATACCCATGTTTGGGATCTGTTTTTTCAGCACAACTTCTATATCATCCGTCTCTTATTTTTTCACTTTAACCTACTATAAACACACAAAAAGGACAGAAAACACAAAAAAAATATATAAAATCCGATTTCAAAAATGTATATACTTTATTGCATAAATAACACACAGATGCTTAATGAACCTTTTCAAAGACTTTAAAAGTGAATATTGGTTCCAAACATTAGGTATATAAAATGTAAATTGTAATAAATTAAAACTATACTCAAATATTTGACATAAAAGCAGATCTTTACATAGGGTTTTTTCCCCGGAAAGTGCGGTAATCAAACATGGTTATCATGATAATTAGAATTTAAACGGTAATACTGTCTGCAATTCTACTGTGGTTTATCATTATACTGGTAATCGTTACATCCCTGTTATGTTCCAAAATAATTATTATTTTAGATATGTAAACACACATCTTTTTTGACCTTTCTTCATATCACTACCACTATACAAAGTAGACTTACAGTCACCTGTTGCAGCTCTTGAGTCACGGTTCACGACACTGCCCGGACACACAGGCCAACCGATGCCGGTGCCGGTGTCCTGTCCAGCGAGGACACCGGACACTGGCTGGAGCCGTGCCCCACACCCAGCCCAGTTTGAGCCTCAGGGCTCGGCACACAGCTTGGGCTCCATGTCCGGCCCCAACCAGTCCTCGCGCCTGAACTGAAATACGTACCGAACCGTGGATAACCTGTACCATCCCCGTTGTTTAAGACTTTTTATGATACATAATATCCAGCCGACAGGTGGCCGTAGGTCTACTACCATACTCAGTACTCTGTCTCTGCACTCAGTTCATTATATTTTTCTCCCTGGTTGGTTCAGACAGAGGGGATCCTGTAGAAAGACTTCTGTTCCCCATGTTCACTGTGTTTGAGCAGCCTATTACTGCACAAAAGGTAACCATGACTACAGTTAAGTACATTTATCTATCCAACAAGCCTGAGACTGTTCTTTCTGGCTTGTGGGTTGTCTTCCAATAAGGCCATGTAAACATAAATCATGTGACCCCTGATGTCATATGGCAACGGTCTATTGTAGAAATTGTTCTTCTTTTAGTTCCAAACTCCAAAACTGTACCATTATTCTACCTGTTACCACATGTTTGTGTAACATTGTGTGTAATGCACATGTAGAAATGATATGCTGAGGCATAATATTGTTAAAAGTGCACTTATTTTTCTTACAAAATTTCAGTTTTTTCAGGTTATTCACATTTTTTTGTGAAAGTTTGTTAATGGAAATATTTTCATAATTTAATGCTTTTTATTGGACTAAAACAAAAAGAAAATGTTATCATTATTTATAGGTTATTCTGTTATTATTTTACTGGTCCGGCCCACTGGAGATCAGATTGGGCTGAATGCGGAACCTGAACTAAAATCACTTTGACAGCCCTGCACTTTGTGACTTCTCTTGTCTGTGAAAGGTGCTATATAAATAAACGTTGCGTGCTTGCTTGCTAGCCCTGACATAGACAGACACACAAACACAGACACACAAACGCAGGCAAAGATCAACTGACCAATCTGTCGATGGCAGCCAGCAGCATGTTCAGAGCCTCGATCCTCGGTTTGATATCTTCCCATTCTGAAGACAGAACCACCACCGGCTTCACGTTTCCCCATGGGAGGTAGTAGTAATGACAACCTGGAAAGAAAAAAACACACACACACCAACAACAACAAAATAATCACAGAGTCAGTCAGTTGTTAAAGGAGAAAATCTGAAAATATATGACTCCTACATAAAGGCCAGATAAATGTAAATGTTCTGTGTGGTGACTTTATTCAAGTCTTTCTTGAGTTCTTCTTCTACTTCTTTCTTGTGTTGTTTTTAACTTCTGCACTGGCCCTTTTAGTATGGTTGTAAAGCACTTTGGCCTTTGTTGGTTGTTATAAATGTGCTATATAAATAAATTTGACCTAGACCTTCTATTTTGCAATGATGGTTGTTTCTTCCAGTAGTTTATCTGTTGTGGTCCAGTGGGTACGCAGTCAGTCATCCTAGTATTGTTAAACAATGTGAGGGTGAGGATCAAGGTTATTATTGTTAACGAAAACTAACGAAATGACAAAAACTAGAATTGAAAAAACATTTTCATTAACTGAAATAAATAAAAACTATAATTAAAAGAAAAAAAAATGATAACTAACTGAAACTGTATTGTGTGCTTACAAAACGGATACAAATTATGGATAAAATTCCCTTCGTTTTTGTCTTTGTCAATGTCGTACTGATACAAAATTGATTTATTTTGCACTAGCAATTTTAGCTAGTGGCACCATACGGTACTTTACGGTCCGTCACTTCTCGTCACTTCTCGTTTATGCCGCGTTTGCACTACATGGTACTGGCTCGACTCGACTCAACTCGGCCTTGTTGTGTTTCCATTACAAAAAAAAGACCTGGAATTTGGTACCTGGTACTAGTTTTTTGGTATCACCTCCGCCGAGGTTCCAGGACTGGGGACCAGATACTAAAAGGTGACACAGTGTAAACACTGCAGACCACTGATTGGTCAGAGTTTTCTCTGTGACCCACTGTTTTACAAAAAACAGATGTGGAAGTTGACAGTAAATATGTCCGTAGGTTAATCCACATGATGACAGCCTGTAAAACTACATCAAAGTCGGTCGAGATTCAGTCTTTCGTGGCCGACGTAAAAATTCAGCATGAGTTTGACGAGACAACACGCAACGAACGAGTTTATCAGCAACTCTGAGCAGACGATGCGGAAGTAACGCGCCGCATCGCTATGACAACCAGGTACTGTAAAGTGGGTAGTATCCTGTAATGGAAACAGTCTGCAGGAATAGGACCTGGTATCAGAGCCGAGTCGAGTCGAGCCAGTTCCACATTGTAGAAATGTGGCATTAGAGTCGTCTTCTGGTCCCCACTCTACCTGGAAACATGGAGACTAAAGTTGGGAGAAAGCAGCAGAGTCCTGTCTGAGATATATTTGAATACGATGACAGAGAAGAAGAGAAAAGATATAAAAAAAACTAAACTAAAACTAAGCATTTAGAAAAAAACGAAAACTAATAAAAACTAGCAAACCTGCTCTAAAAACTAATTAAAGCTCTACCGTATGATGTGGCATTTTTACACTTTTCTTTTGTCATCTTAAAATGCTCCTAATAAGTGTGTGTCAAACTAAAATGTTAAAGAAATCCACCAGGTACTGAAACTCAAAAATGTTTAATTCTCATATATTTCTAATAAAAGTCTGACCAATCATTTTATTCGGTCCGAATAAAATAATTGGCCGAACCTGGCTGAACCTCCTGTCAATCATCCATTACGACCGTCCAGCATCCGATCCATTATCGCTGTCTCACATCCTTTATGTGTCCCTCTGAATCTGACGCTTCACTGGCGCTGCTTCTCCTGTCACTGACCACAGTCTACTGTCTAGGATGTGTTTGGATAGAACTGACATGCACATGTGGAAGGGAAAAAACGGATTTATGAACAGAAACGACAACTGAGAGGCACAAACGGCAGTCTGATGAATGAAGGATGGAGATAAAAGTCCGGAAGTCAGCTGTACTGGACTGAACAGGTCTGCATAAAGCTCAGCTTTTCTGACGGTGGGACTCATACAGGTACATGCACATGGTGTCACACATGTAAGAGGATGTAGGATGACAATTGTATGGACTATGAAACTTCAAATGTCCACGGAAAATTTGCGGAGGCCGCGCGTTCACAGTGCGCGCGCCCATCCCCTGGGCACTGCAGTGAAGACCCTGACCCAGTACTGCACAGACCAGGTCTACTGATGGAACAGGAGCCGCGGGCCCGCGGCAGGTGGATGATGCATCTGATTACTAAGGGAGGGGTCCGCGGACACGCCAAAACGGACCGGACCTCCACCTCTGCTTCCTCCCCCATTTCCATCGCGCATCAGATGAGAGGAGAGAGGAGGAGGAGCCTCAGAGCTCAGGCAGAGGGAAGGGGGCGGGGCTTTGGAGGGAGGCGGGTTGTTCATGTTCAAACTTTTACTAAGTGCTGTGAGAAATGCCACATCGGTAGGTAGAGCTTTCAAACTAACTGAATTAGAGAAAAAAAAGTCAAAACCAAATAAAAGTAAACTATGATGAAAAATCCAAAACTATTAGAACCTTGGTGAGGATTAGAGCTCAGTCACCAAGGACTTAGTGTCATATTTGACACCTTGGACCTACCGTCAAACACCGCTCTGCTGAACTGCGTGGTGGAGGCCAGAGGGAGGCAGGTGTAGTCAAACTTGTTGCCGTAGTTACCAATGCTGACCTCAAACTGGATGGCATCATCGACGTCCTGGAGGAGCGTGGCGGAATAAAATGCCACAAAGAGAGAGAACTTCCGCTTCCTGAGAAACTTCTGTTGGACGAAGAGAAACAATGAGTCGATGGAGTGAACGGTCAGTGGACGAACTATTTGACTATTTCGACAATATGGTTACGTTGAGACAGCAGGTCTTAATGCACAATTCGGATTTTTTGGTGAAATCTGATTTTTTTTTGTGCTTTTTCATATTACGCATTAAATCAGTCTTGAGTATGAACTGAATGCAACCCTGAAGTGACCCGCATGCACAAAAGAGGTCCTGGAAGTAAGTAGCTGTCGCATTTCAATGACGTAAAGGTCGGATAAATGTGACCTGGCTGTTCAGACAGAAGTCGCATTGGAAAATATCAAATACATATTGGATTTAGGACCACATATGAAAGAGGCCTGGGTCGGATTTGAAAAAAAAAATCTGATTAGTGCTGCTCAAACTGTCTTTAACACACAGGTGTCAAACATGCGGCCCGGGGGCCAAAACCAGCCCACCAAAGGTTCCAATCCGGCCTGTGGGATGACTTGGTAAAGTGCAGAAAATATTAACAGTCAAGGGCGTCAAACTCAAAAATAACAGCATAATAACCTAAAAAATAATGACTCCAAATGTTCTTCTTGGTTTCATGTGAATAAAATATGACATCATGCCTCTAAATAATGGCAACACCAATTTTTTCTCTTTGATTTACTGCAAAGAACATTAAATTCTGATCTCCTTTAATAATAAAATGTCAATAACCTGAACAAATATGAACAACCTGGAATGTCTAAAGAAAAATCAGTGCAAGCTGAACAATATTCTGCCTGTTTTCTGTCTTGATAGCAAGGTTATTATCGTTAATGAAAACTAATGAAATGACGAAAACTAGAACTGAAAAAACATTTTGGTTAACTGAAATAAATAAAAACTATAATTAAAAGAAAAAAAGATAACTAACTGAAACTGTATTGTGTGCTTACAAAACTAACTAAAATGAATAAAAATTATGGATAAAATTCCCTTCGTTTTCGTTTTTGTCAATGTCGGATTGATACGAAATTGATTTATTTCCCTCAAGCAATTTCATCTGCTGTCACCATACGACACTTTTTGGTCCGTCACTTGTGTTCACTTGTGGTTTCCAGTCGTCTTCTGGTCCCCACTCTACCTGGAAACATGGAGACTAAAGTTGGGAGAAAGCAGCAGAGTCCTGCCTGGGATTTATTTGAATACAACCACAGAGAAGAAGACAAAAGAGACCACTACACTAAAATTAATACTAAAACTAAGCATTTAGAAAAAAATGAAAACTAATAAAAACTAGCAAACCTGCTCTAAAAACAAGTTAAAACTAACTGAATTAGATAAAAAAAGTCAAAACTAAATAAAACTAAACTATAATGAAAAATCCAAAACTATTAGAACCTTGCTTGGTAGATGATCTGTAATGCACACATAGAAATCATAAGGTGAGGCATAATATTGATAAATTTTTTCTTATTATTTGTTTATATTTTTCTTCAGAAATTTCATTTTTTTCAGGTTATTTACATGTTTTTGTTTGGATAGTTTGTAAAATGTAAATGATTTCATAATTTAATGTTATTTTTTGCTATAAAAAATTTGGAGTCGTCATTATTTATAGGCTCTTATGCTGTTATTTTACAGGTCTGGCCCACTGGAGGTCAAACTGGGCTGAATATGGCCCCTGAAAGAAAATGAGTTTGACACCCTTGCTTTAACAGATCGAAAAAAGGTCATATGTGGGCAAAAAAATCGGATTTGGTCCACATTTGTTTGCAGTGTGAATGTAGCCAATGTCTGCGTCTGACCTCCACCACCAGCAGGTCATCTGATGGGACGTCCTCAGTCTTCTGCTCTGGTTTGTCTGACAGTTTTGTGGTTAGTTCCAGTAAAACTCGGCCTCTGTATGCCACACCCTCCCCCTGACAGACACACAGAAAAGACCAGGAGGTTTATGGATATGTATAAATTGAATGTATCTTGAGAAGTTAAGAAGATTTGTCATTACTTTTCCCAGGTTTAGAGCTTCATGTGGGTCGTTGAAGGCGCTGAACTCTCTGGGGCTGCCGTACAAATTGACAAAACACGGACCAAACGTCGGCAGGAAACCCAGACTGTCATCCACTGCAACATTAAAAATACAATGAGCTTTGATAAACAAGAGAAATGATTGGAATGTAGTAAAGATACATTAAATGATGGATGAAAATGATGAGCACTTGTCGACAGCAATTATTGATTCACATTCAGATTAAATTTCAGTGGAATTCAGATAAAATGAAAAATAGAGAAGAATAATCACGAAAAGGATGTCAAAGATTGGAATTTAAGTGAAGTCACACAAAAGAAAATGGTGTTGAAAAGTGGACGTACTGCCAGAGTGGACGGTCCGTGGAGTCAAGTCGTCTGAATGCGTAGAGAGGAAGGATGGTTCAGAATCACAGACACATGTTTAAGGTCAGACAGAAAAAGAAAGAGACGTCTCACTCAAACCCAAAGCACAAACACACAGCACAGAAACCTGAAAACTCAAACCAACTGAGTCTTATATCAGAAAATTTAAAACTCTGTGGTATTCATGTGAAAAGGATCGACAAAAACCTAGAAAGCGTATGTTAATTAGGTTATTTTAAAAACAACAAAATGCTGAACACTGGTTTTATTTATATCCTAATGTTAGCATCCATAATCAAAAGAGGTTCTCGTTGGGAAGATGAGTTTACTTTTACTCCTGTCCAAGAGATTTTATTACCTCCGCCAGGAGGTATTGTGATCACTTTGCTTTGTGTTTGTTTGTTTGTTTGTTTGTTTGTTAGCAACTTTACGGGAAAACTATTCCAACCATCTTTACCAAACTGTACCCAAGGTCACAAAATCGACAATTTTCCTATCTCTCATCATTAAGAAATTTTCCAAAATTCATCAAAAATTCAAAACGATTCTGATTAGCCTCCAATTTGATCCACCCGTAGCTTAGAACAACATCTTGCATCTGGCACAAAACTGTCCACATCCACTGTGGAATGTGGACTCTGTGGACATTTACATTTAACACTGAAAATCCCATTTATGACACATTTTTCATTAGAACTCAACAAATATTGATTGGAATTTAATATAACTTGACATACATATGACTGGTACCAAGCTTCAACTTTGTACAAAATATCATTCCACTCCATTTCTCTTCTGTTACGCTCTGTTGGCTTTTGTTATTTTTTATGCACCATTTTCAAAAAAATCATAAAAAATGCAATTCGTGAAATATCATTATGAAATTTGTTTTGCACATCCATAGTTTAAAAAGAAATAGTCCATCCACACATGCACACTGTTCGGGGAGCTTGGCGGAGGTTTGCATTCTCTGAACACTTGTTTATAATTTTGTCCTATCTTCTAGAGTTTCAAAGAATATTGACTACCATGAATCATTGTATCGAACTCTTGCAAACTATGAAAGAACTTCACAGAATGTTTAACCCATAAAGACCCAAATCGTCCACTGATCTAAACTGTTTAATTCCTGTTGATCCACTAATCCTATCAAATACATGTAAATAACTGGTGTAAAATACAGTTCATCTTTTCATGGTCGTCAGATATGACCCATTTGGACATTCAGAGGCTCCGTAGTTACCGTCGAAACACTGTCATCTTCTACAGCATTGATTCACCAGTAAAACCCATGGAGTTGGATCAATGACAGTGGATGGAGACAGTTGTTTTTACGTTCAGTTATTGATATTGTTGCTGAAAAAGTCATTTTTTCTCTGTTTCTGATATAATAACCCTTAACTTTAATCTGAGCTTTTATGAACATCTACATGATCAGTGAATTCAATATAGCAAAATGCATGATTTACACTGAACATATGCAAAATACAGAGGATAATATTATAATAAATGATGATAAATCACTTAAGAAAGGTTAAATATAGAGAAAAAATCCTTTGGGAATTGACACTTAAGCAGCACTGGGTCTGTATGGGTTAAAAGTGTGAATCCACCTTATGGCAGAGGTAGGTTTCAACAGCTAATGCAGACTGTGGATCATATTAGAACTATAAAGGTCAAAATTTGAAAGGTCCATGCTAGGATGTCATTTTCAAAAGAGTATTTGCTTTTTACTCCTGTGATTTTACTATCCAGTTATTGTTAAGTGCCAATTGCAACTCTTTACTCACCCGTGACCCCTCCAGCTGCCATGGTTCCACTGTTTTTGTCCAAATATGGTCACATCTGGCTCCAAAAAGCCAAAATGACAACAGCCAACTTCTAAACTACTGGCTTCAAAAAGACATTTCAGAAAGCAATGGAATGGGTGACGTCGGGCTTCCAGCTCTCAGCTGATTATATACTATCCAATGAACTCAGGCACTAATCCATATTTAATGCTATAATAATTCTCTGTGGTGGGAATTGTAGTTTACTTTAATGTAATATTTAGTCTGTCTGGACTCTACAGTACATTTCAAAAGTTAAATCATCAATGTTTAATAAATAACAATGTTTTGTCAATCGTGAGTGAAGACCAAAGTATGATTTAATGTTGAATTTAGAAACGACACAGAGATACACTAAACATGGACAGAAAAAAACACCTTTTCCACCACAGGAACTTTTACTTCACCAGGAAGACACCTTAATGCAGGGGTGTCAAACTCATTTTCTTCCGGGGGCCTCATTCAGCCCAATTTAATCTGAAGTGGACCGAACCAGTAAAATAATAGCATGATAACCCATAAATAATGACAACTCCAAAGTGTTCTGGTGCAAAAAATAACGTTCAATTATGCCAATATTTACATTTACAAACTATCCAAACAAAAAGGATGTGAATAACCTAAAAAAAACGAAATTTGTTGAGAAATATAAGTACAATTTTATCAATATTATGCCTCGACTTATCATTTATACATATGCACAAAACATTTAGTAACAGACAGAAAATTGTTAAAATAGCACTTAATTTTCTTCATTTTGTTCAAGTTATTCACATGTTATTGTTAAAGGACAGTTTGTTAATGTAAACAATTTCATAATTTAATGTTTTTTGCACTAAATCAAAGAGAAAAAATTGGTGTTGTCACTATTTATAGGTTATTATGATATTATTTTTGAGTTTGATTCCTCCCAAAGGCCAGATTGAAACCTTTGGCGGGCTGGTTTTGGCCCCCGGGCCGCATGTTTGACACCTGTGCTTTAATACATTTCCAGTAAACAAACTTTCCCTCAACCACAAACTTTTCTTGAAAAAATTCCTGGCAGGGGGAAAGGACTTCTCAGGTTGCCAAGAACTTTTGGGGGCGGAGCCAGGCGCTGCAGAATACAAACACATTTAAATAATACAATCTTTCTATGCTCTGTTTTCATAGTGAATATACACTTTTGAGCCTATTTGGCCCGATCGGACTTAAGCTCAGTGCATTCAACTCGCTCCTACAAGTGCATTACAATCATCTGTCTGTCTGTCAAGAGCATATTCAGCAAATACACTCAAAACCGCCTGGACCTGGTCGAGCAAATGCCAAATATGCTCAGTAGAAATTCAGCAGGACTCCTAGAAGTCAGCAACTCTAAATGACCAAGCCTCATTTGAATACATTTTCAGAAACTTTGAGGTGTGGTAGAAATGCAAAGCACCAGGGAAATAAGTTCCTGTTAATAGAAGTTCCTGTGAATCTGGTGGAAAAGAGGCTAATGTACTAATGTAATACCTGTATAGTGCTCAGATTCTGGCCTGTTAATGTTCCCAGAGACTGACACCTACTTAAAGCCTAATGTAGTATTTATATTCTCTGATATAAGATGGTAGAATCAAGACATCAGATGGTAATGGTTGTTAATGTTTCACATCACACTGTCCAAACAAAAATGAAGGATTAGTTTGACTCATGCATGTTGTCTTTCTCTCAGGCAGAAGTGTGAGTCACTCCACGGACCGAAAACTCAAGCAATGTCCGTGTCCATTTCACAAACATTACCGAGTTAGTCTACATGCATGTCACTGACAAAGCAAAGTGCTACGTTACTTTTACAACCACTACTCCAATCAGGGGTAAAATGAAAGAAAACTTTAAACTCATGGATAAAAGATAAACTCAGAATCTCAACAGTGCAGCTGTCAATACATCCATCTTCTGAACCGCTTTATCCTCCACAAGACAGATCTCATAAAATGGTGTCATAGGTCACACCAGTTCTTATGGCATTTGCCGTG
This sequence comes from Sphaeramia orbicularis, assembly GCF_902148855.1. Taxonomy (NCBI): domain Eukaryota; kingdom Metazoa; phylum Chordata; class Actinopteri; order Kurtiformes; family Apogonidae; genus Sphaeramia; species Sphaeramia orbicularis. The sequence continues at coordinate 3,026,623 of NC_043974.1, read as the reverse complement.
CTATACGTATGCATTTTTGACCTTTTGTGTGTTATTCAACGCCATTTGATTGTGCGCCATTTTACGCCAAGAGCTCCGGTTCATGTAATGCTAACCACAAACCCAGTGTTTCTCAACCTTTTTTGAACACAGTCTCACTAATGGCATCATGAGCCCACTGCCACCCCCCCCCATGTCCAAAGAAATGGGGGACCCTAACCCTTCTAAAAGTAATGCAACGGACCTGTATGTATAACCCTAACCCTCAGTGCGTGGTATGTGACACATTGATTCAGGTTGGATAGGGGGTAATAAGGGCGTGAACACAATGCGTACAGAGAAGAACCCAGGCAGACACAGGGAGAACATGGAAACTCTGCACAGACCTGTCAACACATGTCACAAAAACCTGAGGTACGACGGGCTTTTGTCCTTTATGATTCCAGCCATGTGTCCAGCTCCAAAGCTTTACATGAGTCGGCTTTGCTTCAGGTGAACCAAGCCTTAAGGCTAGAAGCACCAGCCATAAAACAGAATAAAGATGAGGCAGAAGTCTGTTCTGAAAAAAATAATATAGGAAGGCCCACACAACCTGTGAGCTCCCGAAGCATTTATTAAACCACATGACGTTTCAGGCCGAGGCCCTTCATCAGACTGAGGACAGAGTTACACAGGTGTTTTATATGCAGTGTCTATAACATGTGACCTGCAATATATGCCATCTTAGAAAAGCAGAAAAAAAACTTTTTTTAAACTTTTCAAACATATAATCAATCATAAATCATTAATAGTCAAATGTTTCAAATGTCCACAAGAAGAAATAATTTTAATGATCCAACTGCTTTACACTCAAACATATATAAACAGATATTTATCAAGTTTCTTTGCATTCTTACAAGTCCATGTAATTATACTGTCCATCTGAATGTGGTGGTAGACACCACAGCATGTGTGCACAGTTTTATTTACAAATTTACAAAAACAAAGAAACTCGATTAATATCTGTTTATATATGTTTGAGTGTAAAGCAGTTGGATCACTAAAATTATTTGTACTTGTGGACATTTGAAACATTTGACTATTAACTATTTATGATTTATTATATGTTTGATAAGTTTTTTTTAAAAAAATTCTGCTTTTCTAAGATGACGTATATTGCAGGTCATGTGCTATTGTGATTAGACACTGCATATAAACACCTGTGCAATTCTATCTGTCCTCAGTCCTTGGCCCGAAACATCGTGGTTTAATAAATGCTTTGGGAGTTCACAGGTTGTGCGGACCTTCCTATATTATTTTTTTTTCATCTTTTATATCCGTTCAGACCTACTGTAGAAACATGGGAATGTTTCTGTCCTGTTCATTATTTCAGAGCAGATTCATCTATTTACTAATGAAATGTCATATTTATTTCCTTTCTAATGTCAACATTGATTCTGTGTTGCATGGCTGAATCGAATCGATATCAAATCGGGATTAATCGATTCAGAACCTTACGAATCGATAACGAATCGATTAAGAAAACTGGCCATGATACAAAGCCCTAGTGTCCACCTTTGGCTTCTCGTACAGCGACACATTTTCTTCTCATCAAGTTGACGACATTGTCAACTGTGGCCCATGGAACGTTATTCCACTCCTGTTTGGGGGTTACACAGAGCTATGGGATGTTATCCAGAACCGTTCCTGCATGATAATTGCGACATCTGTGTCATGGTGACATCTGAGGAAATGTGAGCTTTTGCGGTGTCCTTTTATTGTCCCCAGTATAAAGAGTGTCTGAACACTGTTAACACTGTCTGAGCCACAGCTGGTTCAGGGTGGAGTCACTGGATCACTGAGCAGGTGTTCACTCACACAGATGGACGCACAGTTTGAATAAACCATGTTTTACAATTATAAGACATTATGAGCTGATCTTGGGACGCGCGTCTCATGTTACACAAATATTCCACATGCTGTGTTTATATTTTTGCTCAGTGTACAATTCAATTCAAGGAACATGTCTTTATAAGATATGTGAATGTATAATGTTCAGGAGTTATTCAATAGAACGACTTCACATTTATTCTAGCGCTCCCTTGTGGTTGGCACTAAATATTAAGAAAATGTTCAGGCCCTGTTATCTTCTATTAAATCTTCACTTTTTCACCACCTTTGTTTTAATCTGTGCATCCTGTAGAAATCTGAGAAAATCCAACAGCATTCCAACACCACTGTATTTGAACCCCCACATGTCACTGAGAAGACACTTTAGGCAGAAACACTTCTGTTCTGCTGCAAATGCATCCATGTCTAAAGTGTGTTCAGCCTGAACCTGGTCCATACCATCTATCTCTCCTCCAGGGGCTGAGATTTTGGACATGCAGAGATGGGCAGTGCCAATGACATCATTGTGACTGGCTCGGTCCCTGTGGTGACAAAAGAAAATAAAAATTCAGAACTTATTATTTGCATCTTTAAATTTCCTAAGAGAAGGATTAACAAAGAAGCAGTTCTGTGTGAGATGTGATTCACCAGTCCAGCACCCGGATCCTCATCTTCTCACACATGGAAGGAAACTGGAAGGAAAGAAAAACAGAAATATATGAAAGGACACATTTAGAGTTGGTATATATGATTGGAATAGAATTATTTTACCCTAATAGGCATGGCCAGGCTCTGGTTCCACTGTGGATTGGCATTTTTTTCCAGAGTCTTGGTGCAAACCTGAAGCAAAAGAAAAGAAGTTACATTTTCAGAATTATATACTTCTTGGTCTTCTCAAAATTACTTTATTTTACTTATAGTACTGTATTTCAGCTGTTTATATATCTTCTTTTTCCTTCACTTTTTTTTTTTTTTCACAAAAACCTAACCATGGTTATGTCTGAGAATAAGATTGACAGTGTGGAGGATATTTCAGTTATTTCTCTTTTGTTTTGTTCTCTTTTTTCCCCTTCCCAAAAAAGGATAAACATGTCAGGAGTGAATTATCCATTTTTCCAGCTTCTAATTCCCCATTTTTGCCACCAGCAAGAAATCGGAAACCGTAATCATGTATTAATTAATTAATTTATTTATTAAAAAAAAATATTTTGATAAAATTTCAAATAATAATTAAAAAACCCTTAAGCCCAGAATTGTTCATACTTCAGTCTGTCACTCCTGTATGTTTTCTAATAAACTGAAAGAATAAAACTATAACACAGAGACTGATGAAGACTGACACTAGTGATCCATAATCTGTTGTCAGGGTTGTAATTCTAAATCATTTTAGACCCAAAACTTTGCGTCACACATACTGTTTTTCCTGCAAAGTGGACCTCCACCAGAGGATCCACCAGGTTCTTCCTGTTGCTGTCAAACCCAAGAATGTGTCTCATTCCGTCCATGAAGGCATCGTCCACTGGGGACAAACAGTGGACAGTTAAAGCCCCGTCATAAAAACACAGAGGTGGAAGATGATAAAACCCTGAGGACTCACTCTGTGGAAGGTCTTCAGCTCTGAAGATCCTCAGGGTGAAGGTGGCTCCTCTCAGAGACAGACCGGCCGGCCTCAGCAGGTTTCCTTCAATGTCTTCTTTATCCTCCACACACTCACGCCTGTCAGCCTAAATACAATAAAACAACCATAAAATACACATTCAGTCACATGTGAATGTATTCATTCACACACAGACTGTGGATCCACTAAAGACTAGGGCTGTGTATCGGCAAGAATCTGGTGATAAGATATAAATCACAATACTAGGATCATGATACGATATATCACAATATATCATGATACTGTTAAAAAGGCAATTTTTTGTTTGTGTCATGTTTTAAAATAATTATTTCCTTGTAGAATTGAATTACACCAGAAATCTGCACAAATACTAAACACATTTTTATTTGATCCATACAGGATCTAATGTTCTATCACCAAATGTTCCTGCGTTCAAACTGAAATTCTGTTTTACAGACGTTACAGTTTAAGATCCTGTTCAAATGTTCATATTCTATTAGTTCACAACTAACATCAGAACAGTATTTTTGTGCGATACCAACAAAGGTACTAACATCTGCCTCTCAGACAGTAAAGTCCTTTTAGGATGATAGGAAATAACCATTATTTAATACAACTGTGTTAAATAATAATAAAGAAAATATAAAGAAAACATAAAAAAAAAAAGAACCTCCACAATATCTGCACTTGAATAAATACCTAAAAATATTGATACAGTACTTTTTAATATCGATACAGTATTGTGCAAGCATTGTTCTTTCAAGAATAGGAAATAATCAACTTGTGATCTTGGCATTAAAAATCCCTGATAAGAATAGTTTTAATGCAGAACCAAATAACTTATAGATATGACAGAACTATATTAATACTACAAAATATTTGTTTGCAAATATTGCAGATGTTCAGTACTAATTTCATCCTAGTCCAGTGAAAAATGGGAATTTGAAGTAGAGTCTGGGGATTTCATCAGACATCTGTGACCTTAATAGAAGGTTTCTGAATATTTTTTTCAAGAAAATCCATAAAATGAACCTGTCACAGGAAGCTTTGTACATCAGCAAAATAGATTCAGATCCCAGTTATCACGTGACACTGTGTCCAATCAGACTTACCGGTGGCTCGTCTCCAGCAGCCAAGACAAACAGGCTGACCTTTAGGTAACCTTTGACCCCAGCAGAGAGGTCATCAGGGTCACACAGAAGCAGCCATTTCCTCAAGAAGCAGTGTCCTAAAGAGAGAGAGAGACAGGTGAAGTCAGACTGGACTGAGTGGAAAAGAGAACAAAACAACCATCTTAAACAGGGGTGACAAACATGTGGCCTGGACCAAATCCAGCTCAGCACAGGGTCCAGTCCATCTGACCAGCCCGTGGGATGAATTTGTGAAATGCAAAAATTATACTCAGATATTAACAGTCATTTTAGTTCAGGGCCACATACAGACCAATTCAATCTATCACATATCTGTCACAATCTTTGGTCACATATGGGCAAAAAAATCCCATTTGGACCACATTTGCCTGCAGTTTGAACGTAGCATTAAATCACAGGCGTCAAACATGAGTCCTGGGGGCCAAATCCGGCCCACCAAAGGGTCCAGTCCGGCCCTCAGGATGAATTTGTGAAATGCAAAAATTACACTAAAATATTAACAATCCTTTTAGTTCAGGTTCCACATTCAGATCAATTCAATCTCAACAAGATTCAGTAAAATATGAAATGTCTTAAGAGAAGTAAGTACAGTTTTAACAATCTTCTGCCTGTTATTAAATGATTTGTGTGTTTGTAGAGCTACTGTGATCTTTAAGTTATAACGTACATGTGTAAATGATAAACTGAAGCATAATATTGTTAAAATTACACTTATTTTTTCAGTTTGTTCATGTTATTCACATCTTTTGAAAGGATAGTTTTTAGATGTAAACCTTTTCATAATGTAAATTTACTTTTCTTGCTCTAAAACATAGAGAAAAGTTTGGAGTTGACATTATTTACATATTATTATGTTATTATTTTACTGGTTCGGCCCACTGCAGATCAGATTTAACTGAATGTGGAACTGAACTAAATCGAGTTTGACACCCCTGCCTTAGAGTGAATGTAGAAGTCAACCAAATTTTACTCACTGTGCTCATTATAGACTGTCCCCACATCCAACTGTTCAAATAGATAAAGGTCAGTATAGGAGTAAACATAGACATTTTATACTGAGGTGAAAAGGGGAAACGGTTCACCTTGAATTCACCAATTACAGCATCAGTCCTCAGTGAGCGTGAGTCACACACCTGAGCAACAACAAGGGGAGGATTTCACATTTTAAAGATAATTTATAGACACCTAAAAGAAACAAATAAATATGTGATCTGAGACTGAAGTGGAAAAAAAAAACAATCCAGACTTACAGTGATGAAGATTGGTTCATCAAACAGGTCTGATGGAGTCTCAAAGAAGTTCAGAAAGAATGTCTGTTGAGAGAAATACATGTGGTTTAATAATATGTTGTCTAAAAATGTAATTGTGATCTGAGGAAAATGCTCTTAACACACTCAAAACATCGGGTTATAAAGGTATTGAGGAAGTGAGAAATAACAGTCATTTCCATTTACCTCATCAAACACTGGGTTGTTGCCTTTTCTGATGCGGCTCCTCTTGTTTTGTCCGGCTACTGTTACTTTGACGACGGGCTTGATGTTAATGCCCGGCAACTGTCGCGCCTCAATAATCCGCACCCGAACCTGCACAAAAAGGGGATGGCAAGTGATATGTATGATAGCTTTAAGTCATACCTAATAAATAAATCAAAGCCTCAGTGAAGTGTTGAAGTTAGCTCTTCTTTAAACCAAGGCTAATGATGTTCATTTTGTCTAATGTAATTATACTTTTCCTTTTTTTTAAGACAAGGTATAGTTTTTAGATGTTACCTGAGGAAGACTGGAGTCACAGTTGAAACTGTCAAGCAGGTAACATCTAAAAACTATACCTTGTCTGAACAAAAGAAAAAAAGAAAACTATAATCTTCTTTAAGCTACTTACTACAAACTAGTGTGTTGTCTGTTCCTTGACCAAAAATACATATTGGCTAAAATTTACTTAGAGGGTCAAATGAATAGCCATTTTTGTCAAAAAAAAAAAAAAAAAAAGCTGTAAGACATGTATAGAAGTGTGTGTAAATAATGCTAATCCATTTGTACACAGACTACTGACATTATTTGACAGTGGAAGCTCTATTTTCATAAATATTGGATTTGGAATAGCACGTGTATGTGAAAACTTTTGCTGGTGGACGGACATGACATTACCCATGATGCCCTGGTCAGTACCCGTACTTTATTAGGAATAAACTTATAGACTTACTATTGCTAATTCTGCTCTTCTTCATAAATGTTAGTATTGTGGATCTAAAACAATAACAGCTGACACAAAAACACTAAATGTGTCAGTGGACGGATGTGACATGGTTGTTGTGGATCCCATCATACTGATGCTCTGCAGCCATGTCAGCGTTTACACTAATGATCCCTGTGCAAAAACTAGGATCAGAATTATTTATTGGACAGTTTATCATCAGACTAAAGAGGAAAGAACAATATAGAATTGTTATTTCTTTATAAAAATGCTTCTTATTGTAAAAGTGTTGATGTAAACAGTGCTGTGTGCCATTCTTCATGTATGTATTGGTGGAACAGAAGCAGGATGGATCAGCACCATACTCCAGATTGAACCTGTACAAATAAAACATGTGATATGGAGGAGAGAATCTGGGAAGAAAAACTGGGGAATCTAAAAGAAGAGAAGATTTGTTTTTCAGGTAAATTCAGTTCAAATATAACTTGGCCATTTGTGACATGAAAATATAGCATTAATTGTGCTGAAATTGGACATTTTTGAGCTGAAAACGTAGTTCATATGAGCATCAACATGTTGAACAGAACTGAAATCCTGTCCATTTGAACAACTGTCATTTACCAACACAAAGTTCCTTTGGATTCACTGGGATTGATTTCTTATGCACAAAGACACAAATAAGACCTCTAAACAAATTTTAGCCGACAAGTATGCCAAACTGCAGCAATCAGCGCTTTCCAGATTTTGTGTGAATCCCCAGACACACACACACACACACACACACACACACACACACACACACACAGAGGCCACTTGGCTTTTATAATACAGATGACACACCACCTATAGGTGTGACAGTGTCACTGTCTCCTACTGTAGCGGGTGTGTAATTTCACATACCCCCCACCTTAAGGAGTTATACACAGAGAACTTGTCTTCATTGTATTTCATGCCCTGAATAAAAGTCTTATTCTGTCAAATACTCTGAACCGTCTGTACCTGGAGGTCCTGGGGTTTGTTGGGCAGTGGTTTGGGCTGACTGCTGGCTCCTCTCCTCCTCTTCCTCAGCCCTCCCTGGGGGTTGTATGATGGAGGGGAGCGCTTCGGGGTCTGGGCAGTCGGGGACTCCTGACCAGGGGGACCCTGGGGTCCGACAATCACCATGGAGCGTCCGTCATCGGGGCCCTGGTCCTCAGTGGACTCCAGCATCATCATGCTCTCTGTGTCCTCTTCACCCAAAGTGTCCAGAGAAATCACTGACAGGAACAGACAGTGGAAGAGCTCAGACCCTGTTTTATCCACAGAGCTGATAATGACAATGATCTAAAGCACAGGTGTCAAACACGCGGACAAATCCAGCCCGCTTAAGGGTCCAATCTGGCCCCTGGGATGAATGTGTGAAACGCAAAAATTACACTGAAGATATTAACAATCAATAGTGTAAAAATCATTTTACAGACACATATAAACCAATTAGATCTCAATTTGGTCAGACCACAAAATACTGTCATAATAACCCATAAATAACGACAACTGCAGATTTTATCTTTGTTTTAGTGTAAAAAAACAGTAAAATTACATGAAAATGTTGACATTAACAAACTATCCTTTTACAAAAAATGTGAATAACCTGAAGAAATATGAACAACGTGAAATGTCTTGAGAAAAGTAAATGTAATTTTATCAATGTTATGTGTGTTTGTAATTGTACGTTGTAATGCACAGGTGTAAATGATAAATTGATAAACTGAGGCAGAATATTGTTAAAATTGGACTTGTTTTCTTAAGACATTTCAAGTTGTTCCTGTTATTCTGATTTTTATAGCAAACAAGGTAGATACAAACACTATCATACTGTAATTTTACCTTTTTCACTCTTATTTTATTACTGGTCCGGCCCACTGGAGATCATAGTGGGGTGAATGTGGAACTGAACTAAAGTGACTTTGACAGCCCTGATCTAAAGCCTCATTCAGCCTGTTGACCAAAATCGGTTTACTGGCATATACTCACTGTTAAAAACAGACTTTTGATATGTATTCTCCAACATAGTAAAATACATACGTCTATGTATATATACATATGGAATGGAAAATCACTGCAGCCTAAACAAATTGTGTACATGAAATTCAAATGAACCAAATGATGAAATGACTGATGACACTACTGTATTACTTGTGACGGTGTCCAGCTCCACACTGGGGTTGTTATGGGGCAGAGCCTCCGGCTGTGGAGGAGGCTGGAAGACTGGAGCTGATCCTGGTGGAGGGATGTAGGAGACCTGCAGGGTCAGGGTAGCCTGATGGACACACAATATGGAGGGAGTTTCATAGTTAGGCTTCTTCTTCGCAAGTGGCTGGTTTCTTCATTTTTTCCAGGAACTTCCGATCTCTCCGTTTTCCCTGTCTACCCAGATACACATAACCAGGAGTTTCTAAAATCCATCATATTTGCAGTTTAAAACATAAAGTACATGTGGACATTGGACCCAAACATAGAGAAAAATATCTTTTAAAATAACTGCATCGGTGTGGATGGAACAGTGGGCAATCAGCTGATTGAAGAATATCCTGGTTTTACACTCTATCCTGAAAGCCTTCAATTTTTCTCGAAAATAGGAAACATGCTTCCTTCCATGTGGTGTATTCATTTGTTCATGATTATTTAACATGCCTTTGCAATATACCAGGGAAATGATGTTTTTAAACTGATATTACAATGACTAAATCCCAGAAAAAGACAACACCTCACAAAATGATCTTGGTTTTGTCCAACTCTGCCTGTTTCACTGAGTATTTGGAGTTTTCAGGGTGGAATTCCTGTTGAGGATATCCTAAAGACATAAAGACATATGGCTTGTTGGTCTAGGGGTATGATTCTCACTTTGGGTGTGAGAGGTCCTGGGTTCAAATCCCGGACAAGCCCAGTTCTTTATTCCATTCTCCACATCAGTGCGGTGGAACTTCAGCTGTCAACCTCTATAGCACAGACTGGAACTAACTTGTTGAATGTGGAACCTATAACAACTGGTGCTGTATTTCCATAAATGTACCTGTTGAACACGGCAGTAACAGTAAATCACAAAAACCACAATTAATTTAGGTTAATGGATTACTACGTCAGAAAATCTTTATAATTTATATACCGGGTAACTATTTTCGCTTTGCTCTGACTTAAACTGTGTGCCCATGCGAAATACATGACTGCCGGTGTTTCATTATCTACTCAGATACCCAGTAAAATTTGAGGGCCCGGACCAAGCCGGATTGCCAAAGCGATGGGGGTTATCTTAGAAGGTAAAAGACTTATCACTGGAAGTTGCCGATGGAAAAACACAATAGGAGAATGAAGAAAAAAATCATCAGTAGGCAAGGTTGAAGTTTAAAAAAGGTTAGCCCAGAATCTGGTTTATTGAAGACAGCAATAATTCACAAAAAATCAAAAATTGTGAGTTGTCAGAGAAGGCAGTTTACCACTAGTTTCTCTCAAACACATTATTCGTCTAACATCTTTGTCTGCACAATTAGACCAGCATCTCTTGACCACAAAACGTCCCGAAGTTCTTAATCTGTTTTTTCTGCTCTACGCTCTTTACCACAATTACTTTCCAAAGCTGTAAAATAAATATTTTTTGTTGCACCCAACCTCTTTTCTAAGTTCAGCACACACAAGTGTTAGTTTAAGTTTAACCCCACTCAACTAAAATCAGATCTCCCTCGTTGCACCGGACCCTGTTTCGAAGTTGAGCACACACAGGTGTCAGCCCCAGCCCAACCACACCAACCTAACCTGACTGTTCAGTACAGACAGAATAAAGATATAAAATAATTACAAAATATAAATCAGAATATAACAACTTGGATTCGTGAAAATAAAAGACTCTTCAAGCAAAACAGTCAACTTATAACATTACATTTCTTCTTCTTTCTTTTTTTTCATATCTTTTCACTTTTTTATTGTTTTCTATTGAGGTCAGCTGCGTTTGAGGAGTTGTACGGAAAGTCAGAGTTTTTGCATGGCTCAGAGCAAGGTTCAAAATTACACATTCATCTTCCATTTAAAGTAAGATGCATCTCACGGGCCACATCATGTGAGGAGAAAGATAAAGTGGAGGTACAGGAGTATGACTCAGTTCACAGCCAAGCCCAAGTCTTAAATCGGCTGAATCCTGAATGACTTTAGCTCTTACATGCACGCACAGTGCTGATTTGAGTTTCTTGATTTTTGGTTAAAGCTTTGCCAACAATTGTAAGTTCAAAAACAAATTTAGGATTTACACTATATTGCCAAAAGTATTGGCTCACCCATCCAAATAATCAGACTCAGCTGTTCCAGTCCCTTCCATGTCCACAGGTGTATAAAATCCAGCCCTAGGCATGCAGACTGCTTTTACAAATATTTGTGACAGAATGGGTCGCTCTCAGGAGCTCAGTGAATTCCAGCGTGGAACTGTGATAGGATGCCACCTGTGGAACAAATCCAGTGGTGAAATTTCCTGGCTCCTAAATATTCCACAGTCAACTGTCAGCTGGATTATAAGAAAGTGGAAGTGTTTGGGAACGACGGCAACTCAGCCACGAAGTGGTAGGCCACGGAAACTGACGGAGCGGGGTCAGCGGATGCTGAGGTGCAGAGTGCGAAGAGGTGGCCAACTTTCTGCAGAGTCAATGGTACAGACCTCCAAACTTCATGTGGCCTTCAGATTAGCTCCAGAACAGTGTGCAGAGAGCTTCATGGAATGGGTTTCCGTGGCCGAGCAGCTGCATCCAAGCCGTACATCACTAAGTGCAATGCAGAGCGGTGGATGCAGTGGTGTAAAGCACGCCGCCACTGGACTGTAGAGCAGGGGAGGAGCCTTCTCTGGAGTGACCAATCGCGCTTCTCCATCTGGCGATCTGATGGACGGGTCTGTGTTTGGCGGTCGCCAGGAGAACGATACTTGTGGGACCGCATTGTGCCAAGTGTAAAGTTTGGTGGAGGGGGGGTTATGGTGTGGGGTTGTTTTTCAGGAGCTGGGCTGGGCCCCTTAGTTCCAGTGAAAGGAACTGGGAATGCTTTAGCAGACCAAGACATTTGGGACAATTCCACGCTCCCAACTTTGTGGGAACAGTTTGGAGCTGGCCCCTTCCTCTTCCAACATGACTGTGCACCAGTGCACAAAGCAAGGTCCATTTGGACATGGAGGACAGAGTCTGGTGTGGATGAACTGGACTGGCCTGCACACAGTCCTGACCTCAACCCCATAGAACACCTTTGGATGAATTAGAGCGCAGACTGAGAGCCAGGCCTTCTGTCCAACATCAGTGTGGGACCTCACAAATGCGCTTCAGGAAGAATGGTCCAAAATCCCCATGAACACACTCCTAAACCTTGTGGACAGCCTTCCCAGAAGAGTTGAAGCTGTTAGAGCTGCAAAGGGTGGACCCACGTCAGACTGAACCCATAGACTAGGAATGGGATGGACCTGAAATTCATATGAGAGTCAAGGCAGGTGAGTGAATACTTTTGGCAAAGTAGTGTATGTCAGAGGGACTGCTCTGAGGGTAGTCACATGTGGCTCAGTGGCGTAGAGGACTGATTGGCCTATGGCTACGTTCAGACTGCAGGTAAATGTGGCCCAAATCTGATTTTTTTGCCAATATGTGACCTATATCCAATCTGTTTAAGACAGTTTGAACAGCACTAATCCCATTTTTTCAAATCTGACCCAGACCACTTTCAGATGTGGTCCTAAATCTGATACATATCTGATATTTTCCAATGTGACTTCAGTCTGTACAGCCAGGTCACATTTATCCAACCTTTACATCACTGAAATGCGACAAACGTCACAATTCTGTGTCCCCAGAGGAGTAAAGGCAAAACCATATTTCCTTCCATAAACACAGTGTGTGTCTGCGTGGTCACGTATTCCATCAGGACCTCTTTTGTGCATGTGGGTCACTTCAGGGTCAAATTCATTTCAGACTAAAAAAACTGATAGAAGTCATATTTAATGTGGAATTTGAACGAACACACAAAAAAATCCAAACTGTACGTTAAGACCTGCTGTGTGAACGTAGTCTCAGAGAAATCCCAGGTTCCAGCTCATGTCCGCCCCACTTTCCTCTGCTAATGTGCGTACATGCATATTCTTTGTGTTTTGGATGTTAAGTGGTTTACAACTGACTCTGTTCCTCTTTAGGTCACCAATTTTCCTCACCCTGTCAAAAGAGTTATTATTATGTGTGGTTTAGTGGATGTGACATAAATCAGATTCACTGTAGAGAGGGGAAGACTTTGTTTTGGGTTCAGGAAACAGTGATGTGAAAGTTTCATCTGCAGTCATAAATCTAAAGATGACTCTGGGTGGGAAGTGCCAGCATTTTATATATAGGTTTTATTTGCTTTAGGAAATATTATTGTTTTTTTTTTTCTTTTTTTTGTTTCTACACTTTTAGATCATCCCAAGTATAAGCCACTACCAAATGGTTGTTATTAGTATTAGCGTTACTATCTACAGAACAGAACACATCTCAGAATTGGCTGAATATTCTGATATAATTAAAATGTATGATGGAATAACATAAAAAAATTTCAAAATTAGTGCGGTCAACTGATTAAAATTTTTAATCGGATTTATCAAAGGGTTGCTGTGGATTAATTTCAATAAACCACAACTGAATGTCATTCATTTTTAATCAATATTAACTGTGTTTCATTTTGCATCAGTAAACAGACTCAAGAAAGAAGGGAATATAAAGGGTGTCCCAAAAAAATTGACATCAGAGTGACTACGTGGTCTGGAGAAATGATGTCAAATTTTTTGGGACATCCTGTATCTTTACTTAACGTGTTTGTTGCAAGCTGGGCAGCGCCTTAGCTGAGGTGCTAGCAGAATCCTTGACAAACATTTGCTTTGCATTGATGTGGTATTTGAATCTGGAAGTGCTTCGATGAATATTAAACTCCTTCCTGCAGAGTGTGTCTAAGGCTACGTTCAGACTGCAGCCAAATGTGGTCCAAATCCAATTTTTTACCGCTATTTGACCTGTATCTGACCTGTTAAAGACAGTTTGAACAGCACAAATCCGATTTTTTCAAATCCAACCCAGGCCACTTTCATATGTAGTCCTAAATCCGATACAAATCGGATATTTTCCGATGTGACTTCAGTCTGAACAGCCAGGTCGCATTTATCCGACCTTTACGTCATTGAAATGCCAGTACAGCCCGACTGCAACACGCTTGCAAACAGATATAAGTCACCGGAGATGAGTGTCTTGTCATGAGAGTGTTATGGAGAGGCGGTCAGATACATTTAAACATTCTTCTTGTCATTTGAAAATTATGAATGAAGTCTGTGTGAGTGAAGCCGCTAACATCACTATCCCACCACTCCTGACTCCGACTCTGCATCCAAATACTCTGTTGAACAGACATAGCGGCCATTGCACCACAAAAGGCCAGAGCAAAAAAACTGACTCTGCTCAGTTTTAATCTTCTACGTAAAATTATTTGAATGTAATGGTACTGACTTCGGTTGTAGGGAAACTTGATCAGTGCCACACACACGCCGATACCAGATGCCTCCATACTTCCTTCCATAAACACAGAGTGTGTTGCGTGGTCACATATTGCATCAGGACCTCTTTTGCACATGCAGGTCACTTCAGGGTCGCATTAAGTTCATACTGAGAACTGATAGAAGTTGCATTTAATTTGTAATAGGAACGAGCACACAAAAAATCGGATTTCACAAAAATCCGAATTGCGCATTAAGACCTGCTGTCTGAACGTAACCTAATACTTAATGCGGGTCAACTGTTCTGTCTTGTTTTTTTGTCCTCATATTTCCATCCAGCGGGCCAACGCGCTGTTTATGTTCTTCCATCTTCATGGGTCGGTTCTGCTGGTTCTGCTGCCTGTCACTACTGGATCAACTGACCATTTGTTCATGTGCGTTAACTCTAACTCTACTGGACAAACTGACCCAAATGTGTTGGAGCAGACGTTCACAGTCATTCTGCTGCAGATGAATTAACAGGGTTAACATTTACAATCAGATTAATCATGATGATAGACTAAACCATGTTAATGCTTTAATTTTGACAGTCCTAATCATAATATGAAGAGTGAATATTTATATATTTGGTTTGGTAAATAAAAGCTGAGTATTTATTACCAGTTCACCTCTATTAAAATCAGCTGTTCACCACCAGAAATGAAGCTGAAATATTTCTACTGGGAAAGGAGGAAAATAAGATGTAAGAGATATTGTTGATTATACTTTTGAAGAACTGATGAAGTTAACAAACTTCAACTGAGCAGGGAGAAAAATTGAACGGTGCTGACATATGAGGACTCATCAGGGATTTGAACCTGGAACCCTTTCATTCCCATAGTGACAGTCATACTCCTAGACCTACAAGCCACACACGACCATGAGCAGAGCAGTCCAACAGAGAAAACTGAAAAAGGCCCTCCTTCACAACCACAATACTTGTTTTATCAATTAAAGCAGACGGTGGAGCTGCTTAACATAAATGAACATATAAAAATGACATTCACGCAAAACAAAAAGGCTCTACTAATTTCTAAGTAATAAGTTGTACTTGATCCATGGTTTGTTTCTGCTGTTTTTGCATCATATTGGATGATATTGTGATTAGCATGTGTACACTAAAGAAGATTTTAAGGCGCATGGAGCTGTACAGGAGGAAGAATGAGATGTAGCATCAGTATGTGTAACTATTGTACATTTATCATTAGAACGTCCATGAGGATCCACAGCGCCTCCTGATCTAATTAGGGATTCCGCTGCCTTCATCTTCCATCTCCACAGTCATTTCCATCATATACATCAAGAGCAAAATCTGAATGTATTGTCATGCAGACATGTAGAGAAGAACTTTCATGACCTAGACATGACATATCACACTTTAATTCACTGAACATCACATACTCCACTCTGCCATGGGAGACTGAAGTCTAAACACTGGATGAGCGTCATGTGACATTAATGACCAATCAGTGTCCTTAAAAGACATATCACTATAAGGAACATTCATGATACTGACATCCACATGTGGAATGGGGATTTATCTTGTGTATGCAATTTAGGGTTGGAGGAGCTCTGAACTCTTTGTGGCTGGTGCTAGGTGATCAAACCAACCCAGTGACAGAAGTGGCTCAGTAAGTTGAGTTCAGTTTGGCACTCCCACTCCCACTCCTACTCGTCCTCGTTGTCGTCCACTTATCCAGGTCGTGGGGGCAGATGCCCAGACAGCCCTCTCCCCAGCCACTTACACCAGCTCTTCCGGGGAATCCCGAGGCATTCCCAGGCCACACTACAGATAGAATCCCTCCAGCGCATCCTGGGTCGGCCCTGAGGTCTCCTCCCGGACAGACATGCCCAAAACCCCTCCCCAGGGAGGCATCCAGGAGGCATCCTCACTAGATCAACCACCTCAGCTGGCTCCTCTGGACATGGAGGAGCAGCAGTTCTACTCTGAGTTCTTCCCGGATGTCCTGAGCTCCTCCCCCTATCACTAAGGCTGAGCCCAGACACCCTGTGGAGGAAACTCATTTCGACCGCTTGTACTCATGACCTCGTTCTTTCGCTCATTATCCAGAACTCATGACCATAAGTGAGGGTCAGAACGTAGATCGACCAGAAAATCAAAAGCTTCGCCTTTTGGCGTAGCTCCCTCTGCAGTTTGACACATTTTCAATAAAATACAGGAGCTCAGAATGTGTCTAATTGAATGGCTGAGCCTGAGGATTTAGTTAACATGATGGTCAGGTCATGTGTGGACCTCGTCTTCAGAAACAAAGGGAAGGCAGACTGTTTAGTGACAATCTTTCAGGTCAAATTTTCCGACAAAGCAGCATGTGAATATATGCCGATTTAGCAGCTGACAAAGAAAAGCTTTGTCATGTTAGTTTAGTGTATGTGACACAGCACATGAACACAGCATGATAGTTGTAAAACTGTATGGTTTTACCAAACCTTAATGTCTAAGCCAACAAAAAAAACAGCCCAGCAGCAACAACCAAAACACACAGAAGACACTGTAGATCTCTTGTTTTTCTAATCATTTACCTCCTAGAAAAACAGAAAACCCTTTCAAGGCATCTTTGGTTGCTCTTTATGTAAGTATTAAAAGAAAACACTTTGACATTCAATTGAATAATTGAACCATTTCAAATGAAGGAGCTCAAGTGCATAACTTCATGGTGATCTGCAGTAAAATTTGAAAAAGTTAAAAGACTTATGCACAGACAAAGAGAGCAAGACAAACAGAAGGGCTAGGTTGTTATTGCGCTCACATTCAGGAATGTCTTCCTCTATTTTAAGATTCAGACAGGAAACTCAGAATGACTTATGGTTTGTCACTGAGTTGGGATACAATCAGACTGGAGACAGTGTGTGTTGGTGTGTGTTTGTGCTCACCCCTGTGTTGTTTCTCTTAGTGTCCAACAGGGAGACGGTAAAGGAAGCAGCCAGGTTGGGAGAGTTGAGTACATCTCTGAGAGCCAGTCTCGTCTCTCCCAGGAACCTAAACACACACAATGAATGTCTACGAAAATCGAAATACAGTACATGACCTTTGACACTCTGGTCAAAATCAGACTACGTCACTCACTGATGCTGTTAAATCTCAGATCGTGTTAGGTGCTTTGGTATCTTCTCCTCATCAATTCGCCATTTGGTCTATTTATGAGTTAATACCATTAATAATTTGCAAAAGGGAACCTTAATGTAAAGTGTAAAACAGTAATTTTGTGAAAACACAGATTCATAAAAATCTGACAACCTCTGAGATGATCTTTAAACTGTTATCCATAGACTACTTAATTATGATAGAATTTAAAAGAACCTAAATGATTGCAATGTGAAGTGTTGCAACTGAGGGTTTATTTGCAGCTGCTCTACAGTCTGTTGCGTTAATCATCAAAATCATAGTTAAACTCACTAAGTACATCACAACCCTTCCCAACCACAGCTAAGGAATCAGCTCCACCCCTCACAAAACCAAGTACCTTAGGGTGACATCGGACAACTGATACAATAGGGCACAGTGACACATGTAAAGGCTGAAACCAAGGTTCAAGTTTTTGTTATATTCTACACCTCTGGGCTGCTTGGCTTTGCATAGTTAACAGCAGATTAGTTCTCAACATCTAGTGCATGTGCTGTGTCTTCCTTTATAGATGGCTGTGCACAAGACATTATTATGTTGCCAATTCATCTGTTTTTCAACTTCTTTCATCTCTTTCTTGTTTTTTTGTTTTTCTTCACACCCTTGTTTAACTTTCTGTGATTTGTCCAAGAGAGTCCAAACAATCCAAAAAGTGTCACACTGTACATGAACATACCCATCATTCAGTTTGGTCTGGACCAAGCCCTCCTCTTTTTCCTCATATCAAAGACCAGATCTTTGGTTCACATTGTGGTCCAGGGGAGGTTTCACACCTCCAAATCTGCTTAGAATCAAACCAAATAGTCTTGAAGTCTGGGTCAAATGAGGTTGGTGTGAAATTCCCTAAGCTAGTTAGCCACAGGTTGGCAGTTAACTTTTCATAAAACGGCAGATCGTGGAATCTTCCATCTTAAGTGGAATCATCTCTTTCCATGATACCCAATGCAAGAGTCAACAACACAGTCATTAACATACAGCTGAGAATTCTGGATCCAAGAAACACATGCACGTAACAACAGAGGCTATTGAATGAACGAATTAATCAGTTAACACATCAGTTAGTGAATGGGTGGAAATACAGTTTGAGTGAACAAATCCTCAGTGACCACAATGAGAGGATGACCTGGTTCTTTCAAGCCTGCCCTTTCCCCTCTGAAGGACCTCCTGTACTGTGGACATCTTGATGGAGAGGAACAGTCCTAAAATAAACATCTAAAGGGTGTTTTTCAACTTTGGCTTGATAAAACAAACAACTCTGGGTGACGAGCCACACCCCTGTCAGTGCCCTGAGATTGGTTGGGTTCTTATCTTACAGCGCTTCCTGAATTTTGAATTTCAGTGTTATGGATACAGGACCGTAAGGTTGAATTGTAGAGATTGTGCTGATGTGATAACAGTGGGTAAAAGGAAAACAATGCAAAATATGTTACAACATGACCATTAAGATAAACTGAGTTTGTTTTGTGCACACTTTCACTGTGGTTAATACCTGTTTCTCCCCATCTTCTCATGGTCTTTGACAACGCAGTGCAGCTCAGCTCCAGAGTCCAGAGGAATCCCCTTCAGATCCCATTCAAAGCCCTGAACAGATGCACAAATATACCAGCTTAATACAGGTAAAACAGGGTCTCTTCTCTGTGTTGAATAGCAGTCTGACCAACTGTCAAAAGATTTAAACACTAATGACTGTCACCAGAGATAGAGACCAAGAATGAGCCCGGTGTAATCAGAACTTAGAGCTGGTCTCCTGTAGACAGAGGGCTTTGGGTCAATCACTGCAGTTTGATGAACCACTACTGCTACGACTATGTTCATTTCATTATTATAATCCCAATTATCCACCATATTATTAGATTAGGTATCTATTCATCCAAAACTGCAGGTCTTGTTGGGTGTTCCCAGTCTGCAGTGGGTAGTAACTACCTACCAAAAGTGATCTACAGAAAGACCAGGGCACTCATGTACAAAGACCTGCGTGGATTTCATACTGAAACCTGGCGTACATCCAAATCCAGAAAAGTCTGTACACACAAAAAAATTCAGATGAACAAAACTGAGTGTACGCCCGTGTCCAAGCATATTTCCTTTGTACATCCCAATCAGCGTGGAACTGATCGCATATGTTGGAGTACCTGACTCCTCCCTCTCCACGCCGACATTTAAATATGCAAATCAGTATAATCAGGGTCTGCAGGTGGGATTCCCTCTAGAATTCCCCTCTACATGATCAGATGATGATGTCAAGATGGACGCGAAGCGGAGACCGAAACAGGTGGAAGGAGAAAAGAGACAAACTAAGCCCATTTGAGCAGAGAGTCACCGCTACTGTGAGTGACACTGGTCTGACTGGGGTGACTGGGATCACCCCCAAGGTAAATATAGATTTAGTATTTGTGTAAGTCACACATTTGTCCATTCTACAGGTCATACAATAGTCTGATCACAGCCAAACAAGATAAAGGTTCATGTGTAATCATGTCAGGAAATCAAAGAGGAAATCAAAGACTTTGACTTGTATTTAATCACTGCATTTATTATTTCCCAAAAGACAATGAGACAGAAGATGGTGAGATGCAGTCTCAGCCTGTCACAGACCGTGGGATTCCACCAGCCCAACAGCTGCTGATGCCCATCTTCGGCCGTGCTCACTGGAGTCACAAGAGGACATCATGAGGGCGGTGTCAATGAGCGCCTGGACCGACTTATAAATGTTCTCACACACATTAATATTACATTAAATGCATTTATCAACCAGTGAATTCTGTGTCCTTGTTTCCTTATGTGGTTTGAAATCGCATCCTGTTCGGATGGCAGGATTGGCATTGGTTCTGGTGGGGAAAGTGCTGCTCTGATAGTATAATTGCGTGCAGGAACAAGCTAATGTCATGTATTGTGTGTATTAAGATGGGTGTCAGACCACGATCATGTCTGATGAAAAGCCGATCCCTGAAACATTACTGTGGTGAATAAACATCTCCTTGGGAGCTCACAGATTATCTCATTTTTTATTAAGACGGGTACAATGCAGACAGAATTTCCCTATGGATACAATAAGCAAGTTGATTTTAATCTCAACATAACATAAACGTAACATGTTCTAATATTATATATCAACAGTTGAGACCTGAGGCTTGGACTTAACAAGAAAGTGTGCTGTGCCATCTGGCATAGGGGCTACGTCCAGATGACAACGCTCATGGTAGGGCTGCTCGATTATAGAAAAAAAAAAATCACGATTATTTTAGCAATAATTGAAATCACGATTATTAAAAACCATTATTTGTTAACCTTAAAGTTGTTTATTTTTATCTTGCAAAACAATGTAAAATATACTCTTTAAACATAAATAAAGCTTTTAACCACTAAAGCAAAGTATGTTCACTTTTGTACGAAACAAAAAAATCTTTGAATGCAAATAAGTGTACTGTAAATTCAAGTATGTTTCCTTTTGTAAATAAATAGTGCACTGTAATTAAACTGCTACAGACTTGCCATAGAACTGTAGCAATAAAAAAAAAAAAAAAAAACTCACGTAAAGTGCAAATTATAAATTCAAGTATGTTCAATGTAGTATGAAACACAGTAAATTCAGTGGCGTGCCGTGAGGTTTCAGTTCAGGCCTTCTGTATAATCAGCCATCTAGAATACGTACGTTAGGGTTATACGGGTTAGGTTAGGTTAATACGGGAGTTGCAGCATAAAGAGATTCGGAAACTGAAGACTGCATTGCGGACGAAGTTGTTTTTATGTGTTTTAGTTTTTCATAAGATTATGATAACGGTGGCGGTGGTTAAACTTTAAATGGTTAAAAAGGTTTGTTGTGTTAGCGGTCGGTGCGGTTTTTGCACGTGATGTGTTTTTGCTCTTCGTCTTCTTCATCAAACCCAAAGTGATTACATACAATTGTATTTGACTTGCCTTTTTTGTTTACCAAGCACTTCTGCTGTGATTCTCCTGCCATTTGTCCAGACCGCTAGGTACAACTTTCCTCTTGGGGTGGACCTGCCGGCTAGCAGGCAGCTGTAGCTTAGAGGGGGGCGGGGCAGAGCAGCTCATGGGAGCTTGCGTGCGCGTGAATTAAACAACTCAAAATTAATAATCGTTTTTTTCTCGATTACATAATTTTTGTAATCGTTGCGTCTAATAATCGAAATTGTAATTGAATTTCGATTAATTGCACAGCCCTAGCTCATGGTATTTTTTTTGTGGATTCTGAAAGTTTTGCATCCACACACGTACTGTTTCAAGAAATATCTGCACCCAGGTGGAAAACGGGAGAACGGGGTTCAAATGGTATGCCACACCTACGTATACGTGGCGCTGTACACAAACACAGACAGAGCCTATGGCAGGATACACTCAAATCACAGAAGAATGCACTGAGTATGTGCAGGAGGTTCCGTCTGGGGTTTTCTTCTTCTGGTCACCTGATGCTATAGCATCATCATTTCCATACAGTGGTGTTGTGCCAATCCATACACCAACACCAGGGCAGCGGTGTGAGATTTTTCCGCTCTGGGACCCATTCTCCAAAACTACCTTTTCAGGGCACCGACAACGCCGGTGTCATGTGGACGAAAGGCCCAAACTATATCAAACTTTTGCAGATGAATATTAATTTCTTTGTGGTGTTTCCTGTTGGATGCAACATGGAACCTCCATGGATTAGATGTGTCTGTCCAGTACGTCCCACAGGTGCTCAGTTGGATTGAAATTGGGTCGTCTTTACTTAGACCACTTTTGACAGGTACGAACCACTGCAGACCAAGAACACCTAACAAGACCTGAAGTGTTGGAGACGCTTTGACTCAGTCATCACCATCACTATTTGACCCTTGAGTTGTCCAGATCCTTATACTTGCCCATTCTTTATTCTTCCAAAACATAATCTTCATGGTCTAACTGTTCACTTACTTCCCAATTTATCCCACCCACTTAAAGATGAATGTGTTTCTCATATTTTGGTAATGACCTAGTTCAAGTAATTGTAATTCAAACAGCAAACGAGGAATAAATGGTTGTGTAAGGCTGTGTAAAAGACATACCTCATTCCAAACAGGGTTGGGGTTGTTCTTGATGATCTTTGTCTTCTTCTTGGACCCTGAAGAACATAAGGAGAAAGAAGATTTTAGTCATATAGTTCAAATAATGTTGTCAATCCAAGTTAGAAGGTAAAAGCTTTTAAATCCTCAAAAGCTTTTAAATTCTCAAAAAAAAAAAAAGTCAACTGTAGAACAACAACCACTGTCAATGTGTTGTATTAAATACGTAGACTGGAATCCTTACTTTCATGTCTGGCAGTGATTGCATTGTTTTACTGAGGTTTTACATGGCTGTTGGTTTATAACACATAATGACTAAACCGCAGATTAATCAATTAATCTCTTGTTTTTCTAGCTTGCTTTTGAGCAACATGATTTTTATCGAAGATGCTAACTGGCCATTTCATCAATCTGACTGTAAATAAGTGATGTGCATTTTATCAGGCTATCTCTATGACACAATCTGTTGCATTATTTATTAAGATTGATTTTAGAGCAAATGAGCAGGAAGTCTGGAAGAAAGACACCACAAAACCATTCTTACAACAGTACACTGTGAACATGGTGATAGATGTCTGTGTGTGTGTGTGTGTGTGTGTGTGTGTGTGTGTGTGTGTGTGTGTGTGTGTGCATTATCTTTCTGCAGTTTCCTGAAACATGAAGTTCTGAGCTTTGATTTCCTGTCTGTCAGACACTCTGACAGGAAGTAAGAGTGAAGGCCGACCAATAAGCTGCCAGGATTCATTGTAAACGCAAGAAGAGTTCTCGTCAGAGAAAACACCCCCCCACCCCACCCCACACACACACACACACACACACACACACCACCACAAAGGACAACAGAACAATTATTGTGAGAAAATTACATTGTGGACAGGTACAGTGATACTTCCAATCCGCATTTTATCTTAAACCAAAAACAGATACAAAGACGTTTGGACAGACTAAGCCACAACTTCCTGCTTGGGAACATTCAACCCTTGCTCCTCCCCATCTTCACTTTTTTCTCCAAACATGGGCACTCAAAGCTCCAAAAAGCCAAGACAGCAAAACCCACAAAGCAAAGACAAGGCTTCAGCAGTCTACAAGTCAGTGGTTGACAATACATCCACTTGAATTGAACTGTTTCCTCAGGGGGGTCCTCCACACTGGGAGCTGTGTCTGGTCTGCTAGTGGGGGTACTGTCCTTGGGTCCCTTTGGCCCGGCTGGCTGGGGGTCCTCCCTTCGATGTGGGGGTCCACCTGTCTGTCGGAGTCGGGGGGCCTGGGTGCCGGTCCCCCCGATGGCACGGCCTGTGGCTCCTCCCAGTGTGGACGGCCCCAAAGGTGGCGTTTCCTTGATCCACAGTGCCATGCCATGTCTCCCTGTTGTGTGCGTGTGTGTGTGTGTAAGTGTGTGGGCGTGTGTGTGTGTGTGTGTGTGTGTGCGTGTCTAGTATGGAGGGTGGGAGGGAGGGGTTTTCTTTGTAATTGTTATTCTGTTTTTATTGTGTAATTGTTTTTAATTCTGTAAAGCACTTTGTGTGCATCTGTGCATGAAAAGCGCTTTATAAATAAAGGTTGATTGATTGATTGATTCAGAGTACCACAGTTAGTCATGGAGTTCCTCAAGGCTCGGTTATTGGACGAATATACTGTTTATCTTATACATGCTTCTTTTAGGTAACTTAAGAAGGAAGCACTCCATCAATTTTTATTGCTACGCTGATGATACCCAATTATAGTTATTCATTAAACCTGATGAAGCTAATCTGCTAACTAAACTACAGGAGTGCATTAAAGATATTAAAGATTGGATGACCACAACTTTCTGCTATTACAGCTCAGACAAAACTGAAGTCATTGTGTTTGGCCCAAAAAATGTTAGGGATGCAGTGTCTAGCAAAGTAGTCACCATGGATGGTGTTACCATGGAGACCAAAACCACCATGAGGAATCTAGACATTATTTTCAATCAGGATTTATCCTTTAACTCACATATTAAACTGATTTCTAGAACTGCCTTTTTTCACCTGCATAATATTACTAAAATTAGGCATATTTTAGCACAAAATTATGCACATTAGTCCATGCTTTTATTACATCCAGACTAAATTATTGTAACTCACTTCTCTCAGGCTGTCCCAAAAAGTCTTCACAGACCCTTCAGTTATACCAGAATGCTGCTGCTCGTGGACTGACCAGGGCCGGTTCTAGTCTGTCATACTAGGGTGGGCTGGTTGAAATAACAGGTGGGCAGGTTTGGTTGGTGTGTACAGACGATAGCAATAGTGGCCTGAAGGCTCACAATTTGAATTGCAGTCCTGACATCACTGAAAAGAAGTGGTCTGGGGGTTTATGTAAGTATAAGAATCACTTTATTGATCCCAAAGAGAAATTCAACTGTCGGGCAGCTCATCGGTGTTCAATTACTCATTAATATAAAATAAAAATGATTTTAAAAGTCCTTCGTGCATATTTCTTTTCATTGGATGAGCTTGGAAAATAAAAGAATGAATACTAAATACTAATAAAATAAACTATTCTCACTGTGGCCAGAATTTATACAAAAAGAAGGCAGTCTACTCTTGTTCAAACTCAGACTGAAAAGTTGCACAGATAGAACAACCACAAAAACAACTGAAACTGGGCCAAAAGTAAAAATAAAAAAAATAAATTATATTTTTTCATATTTCACAAACCAAAAAAGTCTTATTCAAATTCAATCTGAAAAGTGACAAATGACAGAGAGAACAAAAAATCTTTCTTTTTCCATCTAAAACCCTGACATTCAGACTCAAACGTCAGTAGAACTATATACACATAGAACATCATGACAAAATTATTATAATAACTAATATAATTTAGTGACAGAGATCATTTTCCCCTCACTCGGTTTTGTCCCTTCCTTGGGCGACGGTTGAGATACTGTGTGTGCGTGTGTGTGTGTGTTTTACTGGTGCTGTGTATGTTTTTTGGTTTTACTGGTGTTGTGTTGCCCAATGTGTGTGTTTTATTGGTGCTGCTTTAGTCAGTGTGTGTGTACATAATGTGATGCGAGTGGCCACCGAACTGGGCCGGCTGCTCTGCAGGAGCCCAGAGACGATGCTCAGCCCAAGAGCACGTCAACAAGCCACAGATACAGTGACCCCTACGGGTGCAGCAGTGACCTTGATAGGTGCAGGAGAGACCAAGGAGGGACGCTGAACTCCCCGCAGCCCAGAAACGGACTGTGAGCTGCTGTAGGAGCGAATGAAGCGCTCAGGAAATGCAAAACAATAATGACAACCAATCACTGACGGAATAGGCTGTAAGCTGCCCATCCAATCGCAAATAAGAGCCAGTAGTGTAGTGTGTAGTGTTGTCTGTTATGTTTTTCTATTGGATAAATCTTTTCCCTTAACTTTCGACTGGGTGGGCAAGACGGACATTTGGGTGGGCTTAGCCCACCCCTGCCCATGCCTACCGCTGGCCTCGGGACTGACTGAGACCAGTATCAGAGACCATATTTGTCCTGTGCTGGCTTCTCTGCACTGACTCCCCGTAAAAGCTAGGATAGACTTTAAAATACTCCTCCTCACTTCCAAAGCCCTTCATGTCCAGACACCTACTTATCTGTAAGAGCTTTTAGTTCCATCCAGTCCATCTAGACCACTATGCTGTCAACATGCAGGCAACCTGGGAGTTCTAGAATCTCCAAAAGTAAGATGGGAGCTAGAGCCTTCAGCTATCAAGCTCCACTATTGTGGAACCACCTCCCTGCCTCGGTCTGGGAGGCAGACACCCTCTGTATGTTTAAGATTAGGAAGAAAACTTTCCTTTTTGATAAAGCTTATAGTTAGGGCGGCTCTTAGTTCAGCTGCTACAGGCTTAGAGTCAGAGTTAGACTAGTCAGGGTCTAGTCCAGGTTTGTACCTGTTAAAGGAAGTTTTTCCTTCCACTGTCACTGAGTGTTTACTCCTGGAGGATTCTGTTGGTGTATGTGAATTGGCTTAAGAGTCTGGTTTACACCAGCTCTAAATGGAAAGTGTCATGAGATAACTTTTGTTAGGATGTGATGTTAAGAAAGAAAGAAAGAAAGAAAGAAAGAAAGAAAGACACTGACTGACTGATGGACTGATGAACCATACACATACACTATGATATTTTAACCAAGACTGACAGGAAATAAAAAACCTAACGGAAAGGTCCATCATTAGTCACAATTCAAATTAACAAACAAGTGGGCACCTCTTCATTTCAATCACTGATTGTCATTAGCCTTATTTATTGTATCCATGTGGACAGATTTGACACATTTTTCACTTACATTTTGTTACTTTCCAGAAAGAAACACACACAATTAATAATTTTGATTTAGAAGCTATTTAAAAACTTCCATGGAATGGCAATATGACAAAGCCTCACATGACAAAAATAAAACATTTTTTGGTGACTTCCAAATTAATTCTTCTCTACATTTTACTTTCCCAAGTGATCTAGTACTATTTATTACAATATTATTCTCAGCATGTTGCATTTTTCATTGCAAGTCAGGTATTTTCCTATATTTAACTTCCTGATCATATAGACATCTATAACAGCTCAGAGTTTGTTCAAATATTATAATCTCAAAACAGAGAAACTGAAGAAAAGGGGACAAAATATACCATTAACTGAACAACAAAACAAGCATCAACAGCTACTGTCATTGGTTTCATTCGTGAATCAGTGTTTCACCACTCACTACAAATCCTCTGAATGTCCAAAAAGACATATCTGATAACACCAAAAACTTAAGAAAGTTAAGAAAGCGTCTTTGAGAGTCCAAAAAAACACTACACAAGTGTGATGTATTATTATTATTATTATTATTATTATTATTATGAAACTCCATTTTACATAAATTATTTAAATGTATTGATAGGATTAGTGGTTCAAATATTATTTAACAGGTTTCAGTATGTACCTTTGGTCACCAGCAGCTGTCTTTGTGAATTAACGTTGAATACATTCTGAAAATCACTGAACAGTATAATTGAACAAGTAAAATCTTAGCAATATCTGGAGACTGTCATCGACTCCACGTTGAATTTTAAGTTAAACTGTGAAGCTGTGAGCAGGAAGGGACACCAGTGTTTGTTTTGTCTGTGGAAGTTGTCCCATTTCCACATTGGCAGGACCATGATGACACTTCTTTTTTAATCTTGTTTTAATTGAGTTGTAACTTTTTCACTTGTGTTTGGAAACCTGCCCCTAAAACAAAGGAATGGACTGAACCGCATCATTCCATGGTCTGGTGGGCTCAGTGGGGGGGTCCCAGCTGGCGCTATCCACTAGGCAGTAACAGCGGCGCTCCAGCTCCACTTGTGCTGATGACTCTCAGCCCCTGACGAGGGAGTTCCAGCTGCTACTGTCCGGACGGAGATTCAATATGCAGAAATCTAAGACCACCCACTACAGGAACAGCTTTATTCCTGCTGCTATTTCTCTTTTAAATAGGTCTTGATGCATTTTACTTCCATTCTTGTGGTCTATCTTATTTTAACACGGTCTTAACTTATTTATTTACTGTCCCTTGTATTATATCATGTTTTTATGTTTTTATCATGCTCTTAACAAGTTTTATATTGGCCTTTTAGTGATACCTAATGACTTTTATTTATTTTAGTCTGTTTTAACCATGATCACTGAGCCGCTGGGAGTACCTGCCAATGTATGTGTCCTGTGTTTTTAATGTGTGTGTTTGAGATGCCCTCTCCAGACTGCAGAACAAATCTACCTACAGGTGCCAATAAAGTCACCTTTACCTT
This sequence comes from Sphaeramia orbicularis, assembly GCF_902148855.1. NCBI lineage: Eukaryota > Metazoa > Chordata > Actinopteri > Kurtiformes > Apogonidae > Sphaeramia > Sphaeramia orbicularis. The sequence continues at coordinate 2,998,315 of NC_043974.1, read as the reverse complement.
GACCTCACAAATGAAAGCTAATGGGCATGATGCACAAAACAAGGATAGGGAAAAAGTCGTGTTATGCTACTTAGTGTCAGAATAGGAAGACCAAATACAGATGATTTTTAGTTTATAGAATACCATTGTGGAAGACACTGTTCCAAGTTAAAAATGGACATTAAACCTGTAACCAGGCCGAGTGGACAAGATCCAGATGATAATGACAAGATCCACAGTCTTTGGTCTCCACACACTAGGACAAAAATGGAGTTTGCAAAGGAGAGTGAGAAGTTTGTGGCTAAAAATAGCAAGAGCAAGTCGGTTGTGTGGACCTGGTAAGGCTTCAAAGTTTCTTATGAAGACCAAACCATTCCTCGCTGCAAATTCAGCCTGAAGGCGTATCAGTCAAAGACAGCAGCACAACCGGCTTATTTCAGCTCCTCAAACATCGTTGCATTGCGGGCTGCACACAAAAATGACATGCCGACTTCTGTTGTCTTTTCTACTTTTAGCCAAAAATTTTAATCAAAATCAAAAATTGAGTTTTTAGAGGAAAAAAAAAATCAGGGTTTTTTTTTTTTCTGGGGGGGGGGGCAAATGGTGCAGCCCTAATATACAGTATATACATAGAAGACACACAACAGTGTGGAAATAAAAGGGTCGCCTGGAATTTCTAGTAATTGATAGATAAATTTTGAAAACTTCTGAATAAAAAATATATGGTGAGTCGATAAATACAATCATAATACATAAAAGGCATGACAAACTATGAGTCTGAAACTGAAGCATTGTGGTTCTGTTTATCTGTCAAATGTTTATTATGGTCAGTTTCAGATGATGCCGCTCTTTCTTTCATAATTCACTTTGTGCAGTAATCTACACCTGGCTTTTCTGTCTCCATCCATAATAATATACATTATATAGACTAAATGTCTTCTAAAATTAATGTTTATTTGCAACATAGTATAGCAAACTATTACATGATCAAAAACAAATTAATTTTAATGTTTTGAATGTCTGGGGTTGTCAGAAATTTGTCATGTTAAAATGGGGTCATGGGCCAAAAAAGGTTGGGAACCACAGATTTAACTGTGGCTTTCACAGCCTCATTCTTCATTTCTTGTAAACATCCATAAGGTTTTGTAAATGTCACTGTCTGAACCTGACAGGACGTCGCTGCATGTTACTGTCAACAACATGTACCCTCAGACAAAAACACATGGCCTCTGGTTCATTTCCATGGTTTACATGTGCATGTGCAGTAACACAATACACTGAAAAGCAGACCTGGGCATTGCATGGCCTGTGGGCCACATGTGGCCCGATGGCTGACCCTGTCTGACCCGCATGAGGTCATTGTCAAATTAAAAGTCAATGCAAATATATGTCATCATAATAGAGGCAACAAATACAATGGCCCTGCTTTTATTTTGAAGGATCTTCTAAATTAGCCTTTTTTTGCGTGTACTTCCGTATTGAGCATAAGGTTTATGCACCAACTGGTTTGTTGGTTCAGCCCATGAAGATCTCAGCTAACGCCAAAAACAGAAGGACTGATTCAGAATTAGGGCTGCACGATATTGGAAAAAACTGACATTACTATTTTTTTTAACCCTGTGAGATATATTGCTATATGAAAAAATACTCAGGAGGATATAACAGCTGGGCGGTGCCGACGTAAATGACCAAATAAATTAGTTGTGTTTCCTCTGGTTGTCGACAGGTGGAAGACACTGTTGACACAGAACACGTGTTTCAGTTTCATCCTTCTGTAGCTGAAATAATTCACGATAACTGACCCTGCTTTTCTGTTTGGCACCAAATCTTTGTTTTCAGTGATTTTCTCTTGTTCATCGCTCATTTTTCAATGTCGTTACCAGTGACTCACTCCATGTGCAGGGGGCGTGGTCTGCTTCTGCAAACTGATTAAGAATGATTGTGATTGGTGGATGGCTGTGTGCAGTGTGTGTCTGGTACCCAGGATGAACTTAGATGAGAACACGTAGAGTTCATTTACCTCCTACATTGCAGGACCTGCGATGTGACTATTACGCACATGTACGTACATTGCGATGAAGAGGCTCAAACAATATATTGTGCAGCTCTATTCAGAATGCAGAGTTTTTAACAAGACACGGAATTCTTAGTATTTCTTCACTTTAGTCAGAGGTTATAAAACAGAACTGACATATGCAAGCAAACAAAGCTGGATGCATGTATTATTTTTCATGTGAAGTTAATGTGGTGCTTGTGCTTTTTGTGAATATTCATTCAATCGTTGTATTCTGTACTCCACATTTTCATTGTATCATTGTATTGTTTCATGTGCTCTTTTTACAGATGTATATATTGAGCAGAGGTGCAGGTATATTGGTCCATCCCTTAACAACTGTCAAAGTTTCTCATGTGGCCCCGTAAGAAAATGAATTGCCCTCCTCTGCTGTAAAGAATGCCTACCTAAAGGCCTGTTTTTCAGCAGATACCAGGACTGGCTTCAACAGAAGGTGGGTCTTTTTGTACACCTGTAACTTAAGTTAATTTAATGATGCTAGGCTACTAGCTACATCCAATACACTTTTATCGGGATGCTTTGCTATCTCTTGTCTGTGTAGAGCAGTAGTGACCACCTGCTGGGTTGGAGTGGTACTACATTCATACACCTCCAGACTTCTGTACAAGATGTTATACTCCATTTTCCTGTTTGAAATACAAATGAAACCTTGTCCAAATCTTTGTGGATGTTTGAAACAAAGTTTTAGAGATGCATAACTTCACCAAAATATCCATGATTTAATAAAAGTAATGACTAAATATTTTAATAAGTAATCAGAGGGTGCGACTGTGCAGCACTAAAATAGCAAACATCAATCACTTTTTAACATTTAGTTTACTTTAGTTCACTTTTGCTAACACAACCAGTGGCCTCGGTTTCAGAGCATGTTAACACTGCATACACACACTCAGACACACACATTCACACACCCAGAGACGTAGTTTGTTTTCCTGTTTTCACCACAGTCATCATCCACTGTGAGAACACAAAGAAACACACACTAATTCAATTATACAAACACAAGTACACATGTACCTACGCAAGTGTACCTCCGCTCTCGGAAGGTATCTTAAAAAACACCTCCACCCTTCCACCGAGGGGTCAGGAGGCTACGTACGCATACAACACGTGTTGTGTGTGTGTGTGTGTGTGTGTGTGTGTGTGTGTCTGTGTGTGTGTGTGTGTGCGTGTGCGTGTGCGTGTGTGTAGGTGTGTGTGTGTGTGTGTGTGTGCGTGTGTGTGTGTCTGATATCTGAGCTGGCATCTGAGCGACAGGAAGTGGCACAGCGCTAACTTCCTGGTTAGCTCAGTTTGGCATAGTTTCTGTCATGATCCAAGAATAGAACAGACTGTGACACAAAGAATGGGAAAGCTAAGTTTAGACCTGACTGCATGTGTGCATAGTTGTGTGGATACATTTTAGCATTTAGACATATTTATGTGCATCATTTGGTACTGGATCATTTAAGTTGGACCCAACAATTAGAAAAGTCTACTGGAGGGCTGTGATGTGGTTATAGGATATTTGTTCATTCATTCATCCTTTATTTATTTGAAATATATGGAGGATCCAAATAAGAACTAGAAAAGCACTCGGAGAGCGCAGACCTCCGCCAAGGCAGGTCCTGACTGTAGTTACCAATTCATGTGGGAAAATGATATTTGATGCTTCATTAACCAGTCTTTCACAGCCACCATAAGACTAATGGATCATAGTGTTCTTCACACCATTTTTCATCCTCCATTACAAACTGATGGTTGTTTAAGAAAAGAGAAGACACTCACTGCATCAGTTAGGTTTGAAGAACTTCTTGCCCCTGAAACTTAAAGGAGGGATATTTTGCTTTTTTAAATGGAATTATGCATTTTCAAACATTTCCCTATGGTCTCCATAAACTGTAAATGCTCTGGTTGGGTCTGAATTCTACATTAATTCAACTCCACAGGTCCATCGTCAACCCTATTTCTGAGTAATGACACCAGAAAGGTGGTTTGGAGCGCTGGCCCTTTAAATGCACAGGAGACACTTCAGGCCCCGCCCCCTCCTGGTTGTTGACCGTGCTTTCTGTCCCATTCAACCAACAACTGAACATTTTCGGTCAGTGTTTTCAACCTCGGGGTCAGGACCCCACGTGGGGTCGCCTGGAATTCAAATGGAGTCGCCTGAAATTTCTGGTAATTGATAAAAAAAAAACAAAAAAAAAAAAACTTACTATTAAAAAAATATGGTGAGTTGAGAGAGACAATCACAATACATAAAAGACATGACAAACTTCAAAGCTGAAACTGAAGCACTGTGGTTCTGTTTATCTTTCAAATGTTCACTGTGGTCAGTTTCAGATGCTGCAGCTCTTTCAAAATTCATAATTTGAGTTCTTGTTTTTTCAGTATTAATTTGCAGCCTTCTAAATACAAGCTTGACTGACTGCACATATCCTGACCAAAGAAAATAAAATTAAAAAGCCTAACTGTCCTCTAAAATTAACATTTATTTGCAACATAGTATAGCAAACTATTACATGATCAAAAACAAATTAATTTTAGCTTTAAAAAAAAATTATCCGTTTCGAATGTCTGGGGTTGCCAGAAATTTTTGATGTTAAAATGGGGTCATGAGCCAAAAAAGGTTGGGAACCACTGTTTTAGGTAATTGGCTTGAAATTTGGACATATTTTCAGTCTGGACTACAACCACTGCTGCTGACAAACAATTATGTTGTACTCTGAGAAGCGTTCATCTGAAGTCTGGACCTTATATGTGCAAATGTGGAGATGGAACTAGTTATAAAACGTAACAAATTAAGAGGGAATTGAAACAGGTTGTAGAAATCCACCGGATTTTTGCCTAAATTAATATAAAGATAGTTTTGTAGCACCTGGAGGGTTCAAATTCAAACTATTATGGTCCAAATACACAGAGAAATGAACCTCAGACTAAGAAAAGTGGGTTTAAATAAATATGACCCCTTTAATTATCACTGCAGTAATTACCCAGTGGAAGGATCCAAACTATTTGTTCAATTCAGATTTGTAATTTTTTGGCCAGGCTGTGTAGTTTCTTCATTTAAATGTAAAGTGAGACTATCTAATCCATCTTCTATATTTGTAACACCTCAAAGATTTTATGTCTAAGACATTCTTTCTCTGTCTGTCTGTCCTCCTATACCCCAGCCCACCCCACCCACCCACACACACACACACACACACACACACACACACACACACACACACACACACACACACACACACTTACATCTCCCTCTTTCTCCTACCACATCTTCCTTGATACATGAGCTGGACTTCTTCATTCTATAAATGGACATAGTATCTGTTTTAATGGAGGACAGAAAACTCTCACACCCTGTGTGCTCTTACGTCCTGTAGCTGTTGTAAACCAGAAACACTTCTAATGAGACCAACATCCCAGGGAGTAGAAGATGAAGACGTTGAAACTGCACTGCATGAACTATTCAACCGTTCTTCTGAAACTATCCCATCTCTCTTTACCTGTAATGCTTGTTTCAGTAAACTAGCATTTGTATGATAATTTAGCTTGAATTTCCCTTGGAATTAAAGTACCTACCTACCTACCTACTAGGGGTGTGTATTGGCAAGAATCTGGTGATACAATACAAATCACAATAACAGGATCACGATACGATATATCGTGATATATCACGATACTGTTAAAAAGGCATTTTTTTCACTTGTTTATTAATTTTTTTTATGATTATTTCCTTAAAGTATTGAATTACACCAGAAATCTGCACAAATACTAAACACATTTTTATTTGATCCCAACAGGATCTAATGTTCTATCACAAAATGTTCCTGTGATCAAACTGAAATTCTGTTTTACAGACATTACAGTTCAAGATCCTCTTCAAATGTTCATATTCTATTAGTTCAGAACTAACATCAGAACAGTATTTTAAGTCAATCCCAACAAAGGAACTAACATTACTGAATAAAAGAGTGTTAAATAATAATAAATAAAAAAGAACAAAAAAACCCAAAAATGAACGAGCACAATATCTTCATTTGAATAAACACCTAAAAATATTGATACAGTACTTTTTAATATCAATACAGTATTGTGAAATGAAACATCGAGATATATTGCAGAACCGATATTTTCTAACACCCCTACTACCTACCTGCCTACCTACCTACCTACCTGTCTGTCTGTCTGTCTATCAAACTAGACAGGAAATCCAAAATCCCCTGTATTTTCATGAAACCTGATGGAAGGGTAAGACGTGAGAAAAGGAAGGAATCCAGCTCTGCTTCTATCCAAAAATCATCCATAATGTTTTTACACAAGGTTTGGCTGAATTAGTGCACATATGGCACTTTTATCACAAAATTGTTCTTTACTTAGTAGTATGTTAACATCAACCCTTTCACTTTGTCTTTTACTTTTTACTTGTCTCATTGAATCAGTTTTATTCAGTGTTTTACCTTTGCTTGGTGCTTAGCTGACTCTTTATCTTTGTAATAGTGTTTTTGATTAATTGCATCATCTTGCTTTGCCTGCTGCCTCTATCATTCCAATAGGATTTTGATGTGGTCTGTTTGATTTATCTGTGTTCACTTCAAATTCGGTCACAGGACAATGGTTGGAAGTTAGCCAACAATTACACATTCACAGTATTGTTGATTGATATGTATGATATATCTCTGTACAAATAAAGAAACAGAAATAACATGGAGTCTCTCAATGCTCCTCTTGTTTATAACTACATAATTAAATATGTCCTGTAGTAAACATGTACAACAGAAAGTATTTTTGGATTCGTCATGATGGAAACACATGGGCAAATCCATACATGTCCTCCCCTTTGTGTGAGCATGATGGCACCAGGAAACAGTGTTCAGACAAAGGCAGGAAGTTAAGAGCAGAGCTCACCTCATTAAGAGTACAGACAATAACTTGTAGAAAGTACAACAACAAACTGAAGGTGATGGAAAAACAGACAGACCAGGTAGCCAGGCCAGTTTCATCTTGTGGCCATTTGGCCATTTGGCCCCAGCCAAAGTAAATAACGTGAGCTGCCATACTCCCAAAAATAAAAACCAGAGGTCAGTTTGATCATCAACAAGAAATAATAAAGGCCCCGAAAATAGGACAAATGCCTTGTGTCTAAAACTGTACATTCTAGTTTTTAAGCATCATTTATTTCTACCATTTGGATTTCATGAATTCATCAGTATAAATCATGTTGTTTTCAGTACTTTGTTGATCTGGATTTCTCATTAACAGCTCTGCAGGTGTTTGGAAACCTTACATATCAATGCAAATATGTCAGAATAAAAGAACTGAAACAAAGAACTTCTGTCCCAGGAAATGCATGTTTGAGACAGAAGCTGTTCAGTGATTTTTCAAGTCAGAGAAAAATGAGCCTGATAGTTTTTGCTCTGATATAGACAGAGTTGTGGTAGTGAAACATGTTCAGAAATATACCCCTATAAGGATTTAGTTTGGCATATTACACACCTTTGGTTACAAACTGGAAAAGACAGATTTTTATCACATCTTTGTGGTTTGTGCATGTTTAGTGAGATAACTGCACTTGAAACCAAGCTATAAAAGGATCATGATTTTGTTTAAATATAACTAAATAGTGATTTAAAGAGCAATTTATCTTTCATAACATAACATAACATGTTGTAGGTGCCTAAACTTAATATTAAAAATCCTTATATACATAAATGAATAATAGTGGAGTTAGAGATGTTTGAAAACTGACATGAGCCCTTAAAACTTTATACATATACAGTACATATATAATAAAAACTAAACAAAAAAACAACTATAATATAAATTAGATTTATATTTTCTTCAAATGTTGATACTTTGATCTGACACCAGACAATGGCAACATAGTCTGGTGACTGGGATGATTTTATAGGATATATGATGTCAGTGGTTGTCAAATGTTTTACAGTGGAGTACCCCCTGAAATATACTTTTTTTATCCGTACCCCCAACTCTCACTTCAGCATTTTGATTGAAAAAAATTAGGCAAAATTTGCTCCTGCACCAGAGGTGTCTGTTTATATTTCCAAAACTTTGTGAAACAAACAACATATATTTAACTGTAATTTATAAAAAAAACAAAACAAAGCAAAACATTTTTTAGAGTAAATTTTGTGTAAAATCTAAACTGAAAAGTGCCCTCTTTCATTGATAAGAAAAATAAATAAATTGGTCATTAATTAATAAATGAACCTTTCATCAACAAAAAATAATGATTTATCTACTCAAATAAACTCATTTTGAATAATATAAAATATAAATGTTCTTCAAATGTTACCAAAGCTTAAACAAGATAACTGACAATAAAACTATTATATGAATGTATTTATTATGTTTTATATTTCATCATTCAGTATTTATTTTGTATTCAGTCCTAGGGGTGTTAGAAAATATTGGTTCTGCAATATATCTTGATATTTCATTTCACAATACTGTACTGATATTTAAAAGTACTGTGTCAATATTTTTAGGTATTTATTCAAACGCAGATATGGCAGAGGTTCATTTTTGCTTTTTGGTTTTCTTTATTGTTTATATTTTATTTATTATTATTTAACACTGTTTTATTAAATAATGGTTATTTGAAGGATCCTAAAAGCACTTTTTACTGTCTGAGAGGCAGATGTTAGTTCCTTTGTTGGGATTGCACAAAAATACTGTTGTGATGTTAGTTGTGAACTAATAGAATATGAACATTTGAACAAGAACTTAAACTGCAATGTCTATAAAATATAATTTATGTTTGAACACAGAAATATTTTGTGATATAACATTAGATCCTGTTGCAATGAAATAAAAATGTGTTTAGTATTTGTGCAGATTTCTGGTGTAATTCAATTCTTCCAGGAAATAATCACATTAAAAAAACTAATTAAACAAAAAATTGCCTTTTTAACAGCATCATGATATATTGTATCATGATCCTAGTATCGTGATTTGTATTAGTATTGCCAGATTCTTGCCAATACAGAGCCCTATTCAGTACATGAGGATTTATTTAATGTATTTATACAAAAACATTTCCAGTGCCCCCTGGGTTTCTTCCAAGTACCCAACTTTGAGAGACTATATTATGTGATCTACACTATTGGTGGAATGCTGCAAAAGAGCAAAGGTTTCTTTTTAATACCAAGAAATGGGTTCTCGATACGATCCTCCTGAAGGGCTGTAAAGATCTGCTTTACTTTACAGCCCAAATCCTGTGCTGTGTCCAGTTCTGCCTGACAACAGTAGCCTCTTACCTCTGAAAGTGACACTAGCAAGAGGGTCAGAGTGTCTCAGGTTATTCGCTCGCTGCAGAACACAACGTAACATGGCTGAAGATGCAGAGACTGGAGCCTGAAGTATTCACGATGAAGGAAAAAATAAAAAGGGGAGCCCAAATCAGGCTTGGTGAAGGTTCACCAGGTGAGGCAGATTCAGGACCCAAGTTCTGCCGGTTACATGACCAACAGAACCGAGTGGACGGATTTCAACTGATATGATTAAAAGTGGTGACAATAGAAAAAGTGAGAAATAAAAACTCCTCTGTAGGTACAAGACACAAAGAAAGATATCCACTGCTCAGAGAACAATACTGAATAAATACTGAAAAATTCTGACACTTGAAAAAAGGAAAAGAAATCCATCTAGTCCCAGAAGAGCAAAACACAAACAAAGCACATTTCCACATATGGCACCATCCAAAACTGCAGAAGAAAAGTGATTTTTTTCCCAGATGAAGTGTGTCTGTTCAGAGCTGGATTTGTTCTCTGTCTGAATCTATCCAACCAGAGCACAGCAACACCTCACATCCAGAGGAAATCCCAACATTTCCTGTTCTCTTTTCCTCCTTTGTCTCCTCGTTGTCCCCTTATCTATGCCACATCTCTGTCTGTCCATCTGTAGGACACATTCCTGTGCGTTCTATGGATTACTTCATGTATCTGTATGTTCAGAGAGTATGTGTCTGTATGTTCAGAGTGTATGGATGATAAATATATTTAATTTGTTTTCAGCACTTTAACCCCTAAACACCCAAACAGGGACAGACCAAAACCATCTACTGTTTAAACCTGTTGATCCACCAAACCTGTCAACCCATGTCAATAATTGGTGTAAAACACAGTTATTCATCTTTTCATGGTCATCAGATATGACCCATTTGGATGTTCAGAGGCTCCGCAGTTACTGTGGAAACACCACCATCTTCTACAACATTTATTGATCAGTAAAACCCATGGAGTTAGATAGGGATGTAATGATCACCGGTATAAAGATAAACCGCGCTAAAATTCCCAACGGTTAGTATTACCGTTTAAATTGTAATTATCATGATAACCGTGTTTGATACTGCACTTTGAGAGAGAGAGAGAGACAGAGAGAGAGACAGAGAGAGAGACAGAGAGAGAGACAGAGAGAGAGAGAGACAGAGAGCCGGTCCAAGCGCACAGAGTGAGACTATCTATCTGTCTGTCTGTCTGTCTGTCTGTCTCTGAAAAAGAAACTCAGACAACTCAAACTTGATTTATAAAATGGTCAAACAGTGTCCATGTTGTATGTTTGATGTTTACATGGTAATATTTGAATGTTTCTGCAACAGAAAGTACATTGTGCCTATTATTTTATTTATTTTTTTCCAAAACACAACTTGGTTAAATTATTTCAGTGTGTGTATCAGTACTTTTTGAACATTTTGAGCACAATTTCTACAATACCGCGATAATAATGATAACTGTGATAATTTTGGTCTCAATAACCGTGACATGAAATTTTCATATCGTTACATCCCTAGAGTTGGATCAATGACAGTGGATGGACACACTGGGTTTATATTAAATAGTAAATAAAATGACAGAAAAATGTACAAAATAAATAACATGAAAAAATAAGCAATGTGAAAGAAGGTAGTTGTTTTCATGTTCAGTTATTGATATTATTTGCTGAAAAAGTCATTTTTTTCTCTGTTTCTGATAAAATAACCGACATCTTTAATCTGAGCTTTTAAACACCTACATGATCAGTGAATTAAATGTAGGAAAATACATGATTTTCACTAAAAAAAAAAAGCTTAATACAGAGGATAATATTATAATAAATGATAAGAAATCATTCAAGAAAGTTTTAAATATAGAGAAAAATTCATTTGGGAACTGACACTAAAGTAGTACTGGATCTTTATGGGTTCAAATCCCTCAATATCACCTTTAAAATGTGTGTTTTAAGAACTGAGTTTTGTGTTTGTGGCAAAGGACTAAAACAAGTAATACATGCAGCATCAAAACTGGTTGTTTGTCACCTTAAAGTCCCCAGAGTTCACTCAGACTGATTTAAAAAAAAGCGTAGATGGGTCATAACTGCGACATTTAAGAAGTTACAAAGTAGTTTTAGGTTGACAGTTTTAAAGGATGCTTTCACATACCCATTCACAAAGCATCAGGCTAGGTTTATCTGATTCTCTAATGCAGGGCTGTCAAACTCATTTTAGTTCAGTTCCACATTCAGCTAAATTTGATCTGAAGTGGGCCAGACCAGTGAAATAATACTAATATATAAATAATGTCAACACCAAACTTTTCTCTATGTTTAAGAGCGAAAAAAGTAAATGTACATTATGAAAAGGTTTACATCTCCAAACTATCCTTTCAAACAATGTGAATAACATGAACAAACTGAAAAAATAAGTGTAATTTTAACAATATTATGCTTCAGTTTATCATTTACACATGCACATTAAAACTTACAGATCACAGTAGATCTACAAACACACAAAACATTTAATAACAGACAGAATATTGTTAAAATTGTACTTTTTTCTCTTAAAACATTTCAGATTGTTCATATTTGTTCAGATTATTCACATTTTTTCACTAAATTATACTTTGTTTTAGTGTAAATACATGAAAATATTTACACTTACAAAGAGAAAAATTTGGAGTTGTCATTATTTTTATGTTATTAGGATAGTATTTTACCGATTTGACCCACTTGAGATTGAATTGGTCTGAATGTGGAACCTGAACTAAAAGGATTGTTAATATCTTAGTGTAATTTTTGCATTTAACAAATTCATCCCAAGGGCCAGACTGGACCCTTTGGCGGGCCGGATTTGGCCCCCGGATGCATGTTTGACACCTGTGCTCTAATGGCTCATTTTAGTTACATAGCATTGATTTTTTTTTTTTTTTTTTCTATAGGTTTTTTTTTTTTTTTTTGGGTGGGGGGGGGGGGGGGGGTTATGTTTTCTACTTATTCATGCTAAGAATTGGAACACCACAGCCTCATGGAGCCAATCACGTGCACTGTGAACACAAGCACACGACCGACAACACACACACAGGGAGAGAGTGCCACCTGCAGGCATACATCTGAGCAAAAACATTCAGACTGAGTAAATACCAGAGGAGGAATGATTGGCTTAAAATACATTTTTGATCAGTGACTCAGGAAATTTGCTTTAAAAATAACTGAAAAGTACTTTACATAGTAAAACTCAGCTCACATCAGGACACATTTGAAATAAACTTTTCCTGAACACAGAAAAAGAGCTTTTCCTGCTTAAACACACAGATCTGTGTTTGTTAAACTTTCCACACCCATATACAAACATGTTTCACTATTGTCAGATTGTTCACTGACAGGACAATATGAGACTATAAAGGAGAAGGAGAACCTACACAGATATAAAGGAGAAGCAAAGCCAGATGTAAACATTCAGGGCTAGGCACTCCAGGCCAAAGCACCACCCGATGTAATAATTCCATATAACCGTGCATAAAACCTTTGACATAAATGAAGATTTGTTTGTTTGTGTGTGTGTGTGTGTGTGTGTGTGTGTGTATACGTATACGTATATATACATATATATATATATATATATATATATATATATATATATATATATATATATATATATATATACACACATATATACACACACACACATATATATATATATATATATATATATAAACTACAAAACTGCCATATGCATTAAAATTAAACAATCAAATTTCTGCCTCAATTCATAATTCTGTTGTAAGTTAAATTAAACTATTCAGATTTCAGAGAAGTCACTCCTTATGCACAAAATTATATTCATTGCATCATCAGTTTGTTCAGAGCTGCAGCAGTGGGACTAAACCAGACTCACAGTTTGGTCAAACTGAAAGTATCACCATTAGAGACAGGACAGATTTATACAAGACATATGAATAACACTCACACATGTACCTCTGTTCTTGTAGAACTGAAATATATTAAAACACCAAATTTCCTGTGGACATCTCTAGTCATGGTCCACTTTCACCTCTCCTAAAATCAAAACGAAAACCCCACTTTTATGGATGCTATATACATTAAAAATTTTCCTCTCCACAGGCGCACATTATAGAGAAAAAGCTTAAAATAGCTTTGTATCCAAAAATAGCTGTCAAGTCATCACCAGAGACAGAGACAGACAGATACAGAGACAGACAGAAAGACAATTTCTTAAATACGTTTGGTGATGATTAATCACAGTATTTGGGCATTAAGCTATGATATGTCTTTTTTACATGAAACGTTTGAGGCTGTCCCACAGTAGTATTAGTCACCATTTCATATGGCGAGTCTGTGAAAATATGAATGAAAATATTAGCCAAGCGCATACACAGGCTTTTCCTGAGGCTACACAGACAAACAAGCCTGAAAAATATTGGCATAGCAGGTAAGAAATACATGCAATCAGCAGCAAAGGAGATCAGCGGTGAATTGGTGGTGACCGTCTTTCCTCTTGACTTATCGGATGATGACGTTCAACTTAAGTGGCTGTGAAAGCCAGGGGGTGGAGATGATTATATTAGAAAACACTGCTTTTTACGCCGTCAAAAGTGACACAGAGTGGCATAAAATACAGCGTTCTGAAGAACCAGAAGACAGCGCTTTTTACGCCGCTCTTGAAACACTACATTACGCCAAAAAAACAATTATCATACGGCATTTAGGTGGGTTGGACGCTGCTTTTTATGGCATTTTTAAGTCCAGACATGTTGTGGGAGTGGCAAATTGTGATAGAGTTGGCCTGCCGTACCATCGTACCATACCCACGCCATCACGGCATACCCGTGTCATGAAGCCACGGCCATACCTGTGGCCTGTCTCTGGCAGCGGTCACAGAGAGATTCCATTCCTACTGCATTTGAGACAGGAGGGACAACAAAAATAAATTGGCAGTCAATAGTAAAACGACATGTCGACTTAAAAACATTACTGTCAACTAATTTTCATAGTCTATTACGTCAACTAATCACAGCAGCACTAGATTCAGGGTTTGTGATAAAAACATCTGAGGTTTGAGCCCCAGATGCCCAGTCTACCTATGATATCTATATCATAATACTGGAAGGTCTTAGAGCATCTGTTTGTGTGTGTGTGTGTGTGTGTGTGTGTGTGTGTTTGTGTGTGTGTGTATGTGTGTCTGCACAGTTCTGAGAAATGTAGATATCTTTAAGTGGCCAATTTGGTTCATACAGTTCAGGAATAGTCCCATCTCCATATTAAATACCTCAGCAAGTTGATAGGACCAATATTTTGGGAGATATTAGTCATTTTGAATACAATAGCCTTACAATCACATTGCTATGCCCATGATGGTTGACGGGGAAGCGCAGTACCAAACTGCATGATGGGAACACATTTACTAACTTCAGTTCCTATTATCAGTATTATTATGGCCTGTGGTTACCAATGGGTCAACACGCTTGTGATGTTATTTTGCATGTAATGCACAGATAACATAACTGAGTGAACAGAACATTCATTTACAAAACTCCAAACCTGCTGTGCCCATTTTGTGGCTGCCAAAGGTGGAGAACATAGAGACTCCCACTATAACAGCATTCATATGGTTACATGCATTCATTTGTTTTCCATCAGTCTGCTTAATCCCTCTCGAAACTACCATCAGGCAAAGGTGAGATACACACTGGACATGTCAGGATGACAGTACAGGGCTGATATAGAAACACATAAAGACTTACAACTAGGGATGTAACAACATGAAAATTTCATATAATGGTTATTGAGACCAAAATGATCACAGTTATCATTATTATCGTGGTATTGTTGAAATTGTGCTCAAAATGTTCAAAAAGTACTGATACACGCACTGAAATAATTTAACCAAGTTGTATTTTGAAAAAAAAACAAAAAAAAACTTATAAAATAATTGGCACAATGCACTTGCTCTTAGCAGAAACATTCAAATATTAACCCTTAGTGGTCTGACCCTATTTTGTCCATTTTTCAGTCCTTTTGATTTTGCCTTTAAATACTATATAAACAAATGTTTACTATACCCATGTTTGGGATCTTTTTTTTTCAGCACAACTTCATTTATATTAACTGCCTATTTTTTTTTTCACGTTAAAGCTCTACCTACCGATGTGGCATTTCTCACAGCACTTAGTAAAAGTTTGAACATGAACAACCCGCCTCCCTCCAAAGCCCCGCCCACTTCCCTCTGCATGAGCTCTGAGGCTCCTCCTCCTCTCCCATCCTCTCACCTGATGCGCGCGGAGGAAGCAGAGGTGGAGGTCCGGTCCACTTCGGTGTGTCCGCGGACCCCTCCCTCAGTAATCAGATACATCATCCACCTGCCGCGGCCCTGCTTCAGCAGTAGACCCTGTATTTAAGGGTGTGGTCTGTGCAGTACTGGGTCAGTGTCTTCACTGCACCACGTAGATGAGGTGTCCAGGCCACGGGCGCATGCACTGTGAATGCGTGGCCTCCGTGAATTTTCCGTAGACATCTGAGGTTTCATAGTCCATACATTTATCCTCCTGCATCATCCTACATGTGTGACACCATGTACATGTACCTGTATGAGTCCCACAGTCATAAAAGCTGAGCTTTGTGCAGACCTGTTCAGTCCAGTACATCCGACTTCTGGACTCTTATCTCCATCCTTCATTCACCAGACTCGTGTTTGTTCCCCTTGGTTGTTGTTTCTGTTCATAAATCCGTTTTTTCCTTCCACATGTGCATCTGAGTTCTATCCATTCACATCCCAGACAATAGACTGTGGTCAGTGACAGGAGCAGCAGTGCGAGTGAAGCGTCAGATTCAGAGGGACACATATAATATACCAATACCTAGCACCAAAGTCATTTGAATCAAAATGAGGAAAGTTAGCCCTAATAGCCTCCTAACTCAAAATAAACCACAGTTTGTTCTATGAAATCAACAGACACACACGTTTCACACACATATATGTCAGTCTGTAGTAACCTGGAGCTAATGCTACAGCTAAGCTAATTCACAGAGCGAGCGCGAGCCTCAAGTTCAGTCAAGTTACTCACCAAGGGAAGAGAGAAACACACAACAGAAGGTCGACATTCAACAGTGGTCCTGACTCCTGTTTGGTCGAGTAATTTCTGTTCTGAAGTATAATTCAGTTAGAAAGTTGTTTTGTCGTTGTGCAGCGTAGAAAGGTAGGATGGGGGGGAAAATACCGCCTTTCTTGTCTCTGATTGGCTAGAAAGGCTCTCTGATTGGCTACTTGATCTGGCAGTTAACTCAAATGCAGGACAGGCTGTCAGCTGCTACTCAAGCTGCAAGGCCATAACAACAATAAGAATAAGAATATTCTGTAACTGGTTCCTGTTTAATTCTAATACACATTCATACAGTAGGAGGCAGTCAACTAACATTCACAGTCACTTCTCACATACAACTCCATCCCCTACCATCCTATGTTTCGCAAATTCGCCGGCGGGACTTGCCTTATCCTACACTAATGGCGGTCAAACACAAGACTCAGACAACAAGTATGTTTGTCATAGCCTTTCACAATAAAGTACCACACTGAATCAGACCTCTGAGATTAAATAAAAGTTACAACTGGGAAAAAAAAGAGTATGGTTTTCAATTAAATTAGATTAAGTTAGCAAAAACAAAATTAACAGAACACAATAATGACAGTAACACAATAATAGTAACTGTTGGTTCACCAATGGGTTACACCTACAGCGGACAGCCCTTGAGAAAAAACAGTTTGTCCCTTTGGAATGGCTTTGGAGACCCCACGTATCCTTGGACCCCATGCAGCTTTCCAAAGTGGAAGTGGGTTTGATGTTGGGATCATAGTTGAAGGAGTGTCAGTGCTTCAGGAACTCTGAGACGTTGGTAATGCCTGTGCCCTCCTTTTTGGCATCATCTTTGACTTGAACCTGAGCTGTCCATCGGACCTGAAGGACACTTTTGAGTTTATACAAAAGATTCTGATGGAACTTGATCCAAAGCACCTGTCAAACAAAATCCAGGTCCTCAAAAAGAAACAGCTGGAATAAACAGAACTCCTGATCAGCCTGGGTCCAGTTGGCTCTGGTGTGACCTGCAGGCTGCCTGTGTTGAGCTGTTCTTTGTGTGGTGGAATTCAACCACTGAATTAAGCTGTGGTTTTACCAGCTGTTTATTTGTTCTGGAACTTCTTTTCTGTTTAACTGTAAAAGTTAAGTTGTTTAAGGTTAAGACAAATGCTGAGCAGACATGTCCCTGCTGTGGTTGAAACTAATATGTCCAAGGTGGCAGATTTCTTTTGTTTGTCCTCCAGAGTGTATTAAAAACAGGTGCTTTAAGTACTACATTGTTTAGCAGGTTGCATTTGGAGCCACCATAGTAGTATATTTTTTTGTTCGTTAGATTGTTAAATGACTGTTGACAACACATTTTTGAATGTTTCTCAACTCAGAAGTTGAATTCGACAAAATTTTTCAGTGTTGAAGTTTTGGGATTTTTTTATTTAACATCGTTAGAAATTTTAAATTAGACAAACTAACCTCAGTTAATTAAAATGGACTTCATGGAATAATGTTACTTTTTCTTAATATCTTTGCATTGCTTTTATGCATTGGAAGTCATTTATTACTCTCAACCAGGACTGTAATGATACAGAAAAATTTTGTTTCAGTATGTTTTTGATACAAGGGTCTTCAGTTTGATACATTTTCAATACGTTTTTGGTATAGTGAAGGAGACCATTGGGGGGCGTATTGGGGGGTGCACTCCTTAACTGCCAAAAACCGAAAGTGAAACTTGACACCAGGGATGGGAATCAAGAACCGGTTCTTTTTGAGAACTATTCCAGTAGCTCGATTCCTTGGAATCCTTGGAATTCCCGAGAATTGAGCAGCAGCGCCGGAATGTACAGGGGACACCCTGCAGATGGGTTCTGCTAGCGGACACCCTGCTCATACTGTATGTGTTCCGCTTCAAGGTTTGTGTGGAAACTTAAGGCGAGTGTTTGTGTTTTTCACATAGGCTAGTCTACATATGTTCAGTACACCTCCATATTGTATCGAAGGCCCCGAACTGAAACGGTTCAGTACAAACAAATGTATCGTTACACCCCTACACTCAACCATATCACATTTGTGTAGTGTAGGCTAAATACATAAAAAAAATTAAGTAACCTTTTTAAGTTATTGTTAAGTTATTTAATGTACTCTTTTACAATATACTTTATTCTATTAAGTAAATTGTACAAAAAGTTGTTAATTATCATTTACTTAACAAAGTTTCATGGACCCATTTGACAAAGTGTTGTAAAGTAATTAGTTTTTTGAGTGTAGATCCTTAAAGACTTTACCTTGAGTAACATTTCAGTTTGTGACTTCTACCAAAGTCATTTTTGTTGTACCTGTACTTCTACTCAAGTGTGACTTTCCAGTACTTCATACAACACTGCTTCCAGGACCTTCTTGTTGCTAATAACTGCACCATCGAGCTCCCTGGTTGTGTCTTATGAGAGCGTATTCCATAGCTTTCTGTTTATATCTGTCTAAAGCTAACTTGCAGGAGCTAGGATGTGAATTCTGGAGCTCCAGTATTTTCTAAATCTACCGTCCACCTCAGCTGAAGGCAGAAAGCAGCAGATCCTCAGATGACATGTGCTCATATTACACGTATCCATGGTTTGCAGGAAACATAGTGTCAACCTTCTATTCCTGCTTCCTGATCTGTCTATTATTGTTTGTTTCAAATTAAAGGACATGTTCTGGTCTCCTATCTGTTTGGATTTATGTTATAAATAGGTGTGTGTGTGTGTGTGTGTGTGTGTGTGTGTGTGTGTGTGTGTGTGTGTGTGTGTGTATTCCAGTCAGATGCATAATTGTGTCTGTAAAATCCTTTTGGTCCATGTTCAGTGATGCATGACTCCGTTCCTGCAGTAAAACAGTCAGATCCATCATCTATAAATGGATCCTTTATCCTGATCATGTCTGTAACTAAGTCTGAACTCTGTTGGATTCATAAGGACATGACTGACTCAACTGGAAAGGAGTTCCATTAAAGACACTAATCTGATGAAACACCAAACCTGAGTAAATCAGACCTGTTTAGGTGATTAGTTGGATAGTCCGTTCACTTCTCCACGGAATGGATCAGTGTTCAACCTTCTCAGTTGTCCTTCAAATTGAACATGTGTCCCTCCTCGTAGATTCTACAGCTGATAGATTTGATGGATAAATCTAGTGTGTTGAACAGATTTACACCAGTAGAATCTCCAAGGTGGACCAGAATGTTCTGTTAGATTTGCAAAGTCCAACCTAAGGATTGGACTGGATTTTCCACCATGATATTCAAATGAGTTCAGGTCAAAGGTCATGTTTGGTCATTCTATGGAGCTGCAGACAGATTAAAGGCACTATTTCACTGTTATATGAATGAATGATATAGAAGTGGATCCAACTGCATCAGAGTTTTGATGGGATTTAGAGGAAATATTGGTGGTTGAAGGTGATGTCAAATGGAGCTGAGGTCAGCATGTGCAGGTTTAGAGAGTTGGACCAGATCAATACATGGGATCAAAAGATGGATCCAACTAGGAATCAAACAGACAACTGTGTATGAGGAAGTCTAGGACAGTGGGACAGGAAGGACACACTGCCTTTCAACAGCCAAGAAATCAGCTAAAGGGAAACCTGACTGAAAAGCACCAGTACATACATGCAGAGATCTTGTGACATTAGGTTCAGTGGGTTTCAAACGTGTCTGAGGACACAAGATAAGTGTGAAGAATACTGATTATCACACAGGTTTAGTCTCAGTCTCATCTGTGCCTCTGCTCTGTAAACAATTAGCTTTGCTCTTTATCCTGACCTACCCTATCAGTGCATCTCAGTGCTTGAGTAATACTCACCAGGATTGAGTTAAAGAGACATTTTCCATAAAATGCGGAAGTATAATGGTTCTCCTTCCTCTTAATTGACATGAATGATATCTGAATGAAAGACATTATGCTGCAGGTTCTGAGAGAAAAAGCAGTAGACGAAGCAGAGAAAGCACGTAGCAGCGTTTAGGATGAGTCAGTATCAGATCTGGTGGCGTCGGTGGGGTGCACTATGTAAGTCAGTTTTCAGCTGCACTATAAGCACATATCACCACCAGGATACACCAAAGCACATGCACCACTATGGTAAAACACTCATTTAAATTAAAATAAAAATACACAGTATGTGTTTTCAGTTGTGTATGTTTTAAATGTAAATTTCATGTGTACATTTTTGACTCTGTAGTGAAAGTCAGGCATGTCCCTGACAGGTGTCTTTTCCACTGACACAATGGACCAGGGGTGGAGGTAGTGTGGGTATATCGTAAACTGCAGTTACCCTGTGGGGTTAAATGACGCCATTGTTACCTCTGCTGCCAGGATTCAACCCCTCCTCTCCCACACTGTAGTCAATAGTGTTACCCACTGAGCTATCAAGCTACTAGTGCAGGTGCCAGTAGTATTACCCACTGAACTATCTGCTGATATATATTAAAATATACTGGACATACATCATTTTGTCTTGGTCATTTTAAAAGAAGCTCACAAGCCAAAACAGTGTGTTCACCCCTGATTTAGATGATGTACACAGGGATCTCAAACTCATTTTGTTTCAGGTTCCACATTCAGCCTGATTTGATCTGCAGGGGGTCGGACCAGTCAAATAATAGCATAATAACCTATAAATAATGACAACTCCATATTTTTGTCTTTGTTTTAGTGC
Organism: Sphaeramia orbicularis; assembly: GCF_902148855.1. NCBI lineage: Eukaryota > Metazoa > Chordata > Actinopteri > Kurtiformes > Apogonidae > Sphaeramia > Sphaeramia orbicularis. The sequence continues at coordinate 2,977,231 of NC_043974.1, read as the reverse complement.
AAAAAAACCCCATTAAATTATGAAAATACTTACTTTTATAAAGTATCCAAACAACAAGCATGTGAATAACATGAAAAAAATGAAATTTCTTAAGAAAAATAAGTGCAATTTTAACAATATCATGCCTCAACTTATCATTTCTACATGTGCATTATGGATCAAATTGTTAAAATTGTGCTTAATTTTCTTTAGACATTTCAAGTTGTTCATATTTGTTCAGGTTATTCACATTTTACTGTTACAGGATAGTTCGTAAATGTAAATATTTTCATAATTTGATTTTTTTTTGCACTAAAACAAAGACAAAAATTTGAAGTTGTCATTATTTATGGATATAGCTTAACATCAATTTTTTCACATCAAACAGAAGAAAATCTGAAGTCATTCTTTTTTGTCGGTTCTTCTGCTGTTATTATTTGACTGTAGATCAGATTGGTCTGGATGTGGAACTGCAACTAAAATGAGTTCCACAGCCTGGACTGTGGAAGTTTTACACTTTGTAAATTCATCCCACGGGTCGGATCGGAACCTTTGGGGGTGTGCATTTGGGCCCTGGCATGCATGTTTGAGATTGATGATCTACTGCATTTTGAGGAAGGTTTTGGTTCTTTTCTGGATGAGACGTTTACTCCTGTGGGCGGTCCTTAAAGCTCTCCTATCTGTTCTATTGGACGGGGGGTCTACTGCACACGCACCATTTATAATGAGTGTGTTATAGTAAAAGGAGAGCCTTGGGTGCAGAGTTCTGCGTCCCAAACAGGAAACACATCAGTTGACTGTTCGCTAAAAACTGAAAACATTTTTAAACTACACATGAATGCAGATTATAGACAGTACTCACTAGGGCTGGAAGAAAATATCAGTTCTGCAATATATCGCGATATTTCATTTCACGATACTGTATCAACATTAAAAAGTACTGTATCGATATTTTTAGGTGTTTATTCAAATGCAGATATTGTGGAGGTTCATTTTAGTTTTTTTGTTTGTCTTCTTTGTTTATATTTTATTTATTATTCTTTAACACTCTTGTATTAAATAATGTTCGTTCCTTTGTTGGGATTGAACTCCAATCCTGTTCTGATGTTAGTTGTGAACTAATAGAATCTGAACATTTGAACAGGATCTGAAACTGGAATGTCTGTAAAACAGAATTTCAGTTTGAACACAGGAACATTTGGTGATAGAACATTAGATCCTGTTGGGATCAAATAAAAATATGTTTAGTATTTGTGCAGATTTCTGCTGTAATTCAATTCTTCAAGGAAATAATCCTTTAAAAAAAAAAATTGCCTTTTTAACAGTATCATGATATATCGTGATATATTGTATCATGATCCTAGCATTGTGATTTGTTTTCTATCACCTGATTCTTGCCAACACACAGCCCTAGTACTCACAGGCTGTATAACACATATTTAAATATTCATGTTTTTGTATAATTATTTTGTGTGATTCCTATTGTCTTCTTCTTCATGTGAAGCAGGTGGGGCGGTGCTCTAGCACCCTCTATTGGAGAACTACCACTGATCGGATATCAGCCAATGAACAGAGACTGAAAGCCCCTGCAGTGAATGTTCAGCTGTTGGGTGATGACCAGGATGTAGCACAGATTCCAGCCCCAGGAGATATGACTACATACATCAGATATTTTTAAAACAAACGTTGACTAAATATAAATCTGCACAGTGGAAACACACATGATACATTTCATGGTTTTTGACAGTGTCACTAGACAGTGACAAAATCTGGTGACAGATAAGAATAATAAATGCTCACAGGACCGATGAATAAGGATGAGAATCCAGAATGACTTGTAGTTGAGAAATGGCTCTGAACTGTCTGATCTTTCACCTCACCCACTTCCTTTTATCAGCACATTTTTTGTGTGCAATGATATCAAACTCCTTCCTCCTTCCCCTAGCAGTGCAAGTTATAAAGTTTGTAAAATGATATGTTTCAAATAAACAGTTGATGTTTTGTTCTCTTGTGGCTTTTTGCAGCAGTTATACACAAGATCTCTTTGTGGTTCAAAATCCAAACAACAAAACCAAACAAGACATCGAAACTGGGGAGTTGAACATTAAAGCTGAACTGACACCAGGCTGTGCCACAGAGGTGGAAGGTTCACCTGGACAACTCTGGCATTCAGTCCAAACTTAACAAAACTTTTCACCTTTCATTCACTAATCACTAGTTGCTTTTCCATTGAAAAACCAGAAGTGCGTAAGGTCAGTTTTTCCATTAAATTTAATTTGCTTAATGAAAAAATGGCAATTTTGCCAAAGCTCGCATTTTTCCATGAAAAGTTTTTGTACTTGCAAGAGGTGTTTTTTTGGGCGTAGCAAAACTGGTATATCAAAACTGCAACGGAAAGACCTTTTTGCACAACTAGAGTCACGTAAACAAAAAAAAAAAAAAGGATGTTGATGGATGTTAGAACAAATGAAGAAGAGTTTTAAACCAAACATGTGTGGGTATGTGTGGACAAACCAGGAAGCCACACATTTTTTTTATTTTAGTAGGAGACAGAGGGACAACAAGCATTCTAGATTCAAAACGACAGAGAAATGCAAGCATTTTCCAGAACCTAGAGGGCGCTATGAGAGAAATATGAACATATCAGCAAAACAATGTGATATTTATGTTCGTTGCCTTGTTTATGGAATGACTTCTTGTGACATCTTGTGATCATAAATAAACAAATCATCGCATTTGTGATTAAATGGAAAAACTGACATAACACGCTTCAGTTTTTTCAACATTTAGTCAGTATTGGTAAAGTTTTGCACATGTGTCCAATGGAAAAGCAACTACTGAGACTACATCTAAGAACTTGTTGCCATGCAGTGTCTCCTGTTGTCTTTGACTGATGTGCAATAATGAAGATGCTACCTGATTAAAATATTTATCTAAATATATCTTTCAGTCACCAGTACTGTAAATGTGCCGGTGTTACCCAAATGGCTAATTTTTAACTGTTGTCCTAAGATGACAAAATGTTTAATTAAACAAACACAAAACAGTTAAAGTTAGCACAGTAGATAGAACATATTAAAATAGTAGTGCAAGGACACAGGCAGCAGGTGAAGGAAGACAATAAGGTGGCCGTGGCTCAGTTGGTAGAGTGGGTCGTCCAATGACCAAAGGGTATTACAACTTTATTCTCCTAGTGACAAGTGTTTTTATTTTCTTATGTGGACTTAATACACCGTCATAAATTTCACCCAAATACATTAAAGACATATATAAACAGGCTTAACATATTATTATATTACCAATAATGAACTCAAAAGATGAAAATCCTTCATTCTGTTCCAAACTGGTCTGCTCCAGGGTGTATTATTATTATTGTATGTGGCTCTGTCTCACAGGTTGGTGGCTGTGAAACTGGATTATCTGGCATAAAGGATTTGCTTCATTCCAGCTCAGACTGGAAGACTGTAAGCTCCAAGTACTGCTCTGTAAAAGAGGGTCTGTATGGACATGTACTTCAGGCACTGCTCTATATTTGACAGGGAAACTTTTGTGGAGCAGCACAGACCAAGTGTCATGAGTTCATGACACAGATTCATGCTTGGAAATTCAGTTTAACTCTATTTATACTTGATATAGCATAAGCACAAGTATTTGTAAGTACTGCTGAAGAGGAAAGATCTGGGATATTTATGCTACTTTATACTTAGAATTCTCTTTATCTCAGAATCAAAGATCGTACTTAGACGTTTACATTTGGATGGCAGTTTGAGTTAGCTCCAGATCGGTCTTGGAGACCGCTTTTTTAATGTCTTGGTCTCATCCTGGTCTCAGGTGCATTTTTACTTGGTGTTGTCTCGGTCTTGGACTGTGCAGTCTCTGGACTTTAAGATGAGACCGGTCCAGACCACCGCTGTTGACTTATTTGCTCACGCCACTGATTAGAGTGGAAAGGGATCTATTTCAAACCAACCGGTTACTGGTTGCGTGATTTGTTTCCCAGCAGCGGCTGCATACAGATGCACCGCACGAGTGACAACACTCCCCCCACACATGCGTGAGGGAGGGGGTGGGGGGAAACAGCTGCTGTTCAGTTGATGGATGCCGGATTTTTGACGCAGAAAAACAAACTAAGAAATGAGTTTTCCAGCATTGCGGTACTTTGAAAAAAGTGCAGAGACTGTTTGTCACTGTAACTGTTACTGTGAATTTATCTTAAAATAGAGAATTCTTACTTTGTTCACTCCTCTAATCGTTTTTCATTGTATGTACGGTCTTGGTCTTGTCTGGATCTTGACCTGCCTTGGTCTGGACTTAGTCTCGACCCTTAAAAGTCTTGGTTTTGTCTTGGTCTCGGAACCCTCTGGTCTCAGAAATGTCTTGGTCTCGGATGGTGCAGTCTTGACTACAACACTAGTTTTAACTGCTTTAGATGAAGCTTTAACAGGAAGATTATAAAACAGAAACTTTCAGAATGGAACACATTAAATAAGTTGTTTGCATTGGCTTCTGACTTCTTGGTGCATTTTCCCCTCAGAGTAGCATATCAATGCTTTTTCTTCAATATTTTAACTACATTTTGCTGCTAATAGTTGTACTCTTTAATAGACTTTGTATTTATTGTTATGGTTCCATCTTTGTATTAACTGGTGGTTCGCCTGCCCAGGGACTACAGATGCAAATTAGCTGTTAGCTAACCCTGGTACAACTGTAAAAGTGTGTGTTGTCCCTGTCAATAAATGAACGAACAAAGGAACGAATGAACGAACGAACAAATGAATGAACGACTTCTATAAAAGTAAGGTTTTGAGTGCAGAACATTTTCTTGTGGTGGACTATTTTTACATTGCTGTATTGGTTGATTTGCTAAAATACTGCATCTGAATACTTGTAGCATCAATGTGCAAGCAAAGCAACGACAAGATAGAGAAATAAAAAGAAAGAAGAGGAAAATGTCGTCGTTCTCCTCTTTTTCTCAGATAGATAGATAGATAGATAGATAGATAGATAGATAGATAGATAGATAGATAGATAGATAGATAGATAGATAGATAGATGTTTATTTGTCCTTCATAGAAAATGGTTTCCACATACGGTAAAGCCACAAGAATACAGAACATCCCTCACAAACATATGATATGACACAAACCTGACAAAACAGCAATTCCACAACCACACACCCACCACCATACACATATCCATCTAATACTTTACAGTCTGTCTAATGACTTATTCAGTTCTGTTATCACATTTGGAATGAAACTTTGGCTGAATTTAACTTTTCCAGTTTAAACACATGAATGGTGCATTACTTTTTCATGCCACTATGGTCGAGTTCATGACAGGTATGGAGGCTGCCATGGTTGTTCTGCACAGTTAGGAGATGGCTGACCCCACCCCCCCCACCCAAAAAAAAAAAAAAAAAAAAAATCTGGGATCACCGATCTGTCAGCCCTCCAATCCAACCCATTCTTAATTATAAAGCACATTTTGAAACATATCAGTTTTTAACCAAAGTGCTGTACATAGAAACAAATAGGTGGATCACACACATATATACTGAAAATACATACACACAAAAGACTGCAAATAAGACCATAAAAAACAAATATCTAATCACATGTATCACTATCAGTCAAAGATTAAAGATGAGTCTTAAGATGTACTTTACAAACAGGTAGACGGGGGTTAGCCTACTGCAGGGGTGTAACTCATTCCACAGTTTGTGGGTTTAATCAGTACATGAAATCCCCCCTATTGGACTGATGAGAAAATGAAAATTGTGTCAAAACTTGGTATAAGACATCAGAATCCATCATTGTTTGTCTGGGAAGGAAGTACAGGTATCACACAAACGTACTTCAGTAAAAGGAACAGTATTTTTCTCTGAAATGTAGTGAAGTATTAGTATCAAAGTGCAGAACACAGACTTGAACTGAACCTTCAGTGCAGTGTAAACACCTCGACTCCATTCCACACTCCTCTCCTGTTCCAGTCAGGTGCCATGGAAAGGCTCATTTCCTGTTCATCATTACATCCTGTTTCATCTCATCTGTTCTCCACACCCTTCTGTCTTCATCCACTTGTTCTCTTCTCTGTCCTTCTTGCACCATCTCTATACCCTCCTGACACCCAGCAATGCATTTATGTCCTCTGTAGTGGACAAGAGTTTCACAGCTTTACTTTAAAATAAAAAAATTACATAATGTCTACCGAAAAGGACATTATATTAAAAAAAATAAAGTATCTGAAAAAACTGTTGCATTATGCTGTTTCCAATTAAGGCAATTATTTAATGTAAAATGGCAAAAATGTGTACTTACTGGGTGTCAGGAGGATATTTCTTGTCCTTTCTCTCTCTCTGGCTCCGTTCACACTGCAGGTCTTAATGCACAATTTGGATTTTTTGGTGAAATCCGATTTTTTTGTGTGCTCGTTCATATTCCACATTAAAGAGTCCGGTTTCAACCAACTCGATATGAAAAGTGTCATGAGATAACTTTTGTTATGATTTGGCGCTATATAAATAAAATTTGATTGATTGATTGATTGATTGATTGACTGAAATGCGACTTCTATCAGTTTTGAGTCTGAACTGAATGGGTCCCTGAAGTGACCCACATGTAGCCTGTCCAGACATCCATGTTTCTTAACTCTTTCAGTGCCAGACAGTTAAGGGGCTAATAAGCCTTAAAAGTGCCACAGAATTTGGCCGTTTTTCAGTATTTCGCGTCGTTTTTATAATCGAAGTCTGAATCGTCATCAGAACTCATTTTCTAGCAGATGGGACTGTTTTGACAGATCGCTGTGTTTACGATATTACTACAAAATGGCCATCTAATTTGCATATGATTTCATTCATAAATTCGTTCATAAAATTTCCCAAGCAGAAAACGAAACGCGAGCTCTTCCTTGGTCAAAAACCGATCGGTAACATCCGACCGATTGCTACTTAGATTCAAAACGCACCGGACGCAGCCGATTCATTATTGATCGTAATTTGCAAGAAGATTTGAAAGAACGTCATCGAAATGTGAGAAAGAAATGGGGGTGGATGGTTTGTTTGTACACAAATATGGCGTGTTCTCCAAAGCCGATCTGATCGGCCTGTGGCACTTTAAAGGTTGTATTCGTAAAGCCGATTTAATCGGCCCATGGCACTGAAAGAGTTAATGAGAAATTTCATCTGGAAATGTGAGGCTTTAATGCAAATATGAAGGCGGGACAAACAGGCGCTGAGTAAACCAATCACAGATAAGACGGCCGTGACGCTTTTGTCAGAGAAACTTGAGAGCACAGGGTGTAATCTGTAATTCAAAACTTATTTTAGAATCAAACAACCAACAACAGGTGTAAAGAGACTGAAACTGACTTTGACTCGCGACAAAAAGAAGTTGTTGCGTATGACACATTGTGAAATACCCGCCCCCCCAGACTTGGGATTGGTTTGGTTTAGAATAGATTGTGCCTATTTCACAGTGATTGGCCCAAATCCAGACTGTTTTCTCAGTATTGAATACACTTAGAAAACCAGATGGATGGAAAAGCTAACCTGCATTCGCAGAAGAGGTCCTGACGGAATATATGACCACGCAGACATGCACTGTGTTTACAGAAGGAAATATGGTTTTTCTCTGCTCCTCCTCCTGGGACGCAGAATTGTGACGTTGGTCACATTTCAGTGACGTAAAGGTCGGATAAATGTGACCTGGCTGTTCAGACTGAAGTCGCATTGCAAAATATCAGATACGTATCGGATTTAGGACCACATATGAAAGTGGTCTGGGTCAGATTCAGGACCACATATAAAAGTGGTCTGGGTCAGATTTAGGACCACATATGAAAGTGGTCTGGGTCAGATTCAGGACCACATATAAAAGTGGTCTGGGTCAGATTTAGGACCACATATGAAAGTGGTCTGGGTCAGATTTAGGACCACATATGAAAGTGGTCTGGGTCAGATTCAGGACCACATATAAAAGTGGTCTGGGTCAGATTCAGGACCACATATGAAAGTGGTCTGGGTCAGATTTAGGACCACATATAAAAGTGGTCTGGGTCAGATTTAGGAGCACATATGAAAGTGGTCTGGGTCAGATTTAGGACCACATATGAAAGTGGTCTGGGTCAGATTTAGGAGCACATATGAAAGTGGTCTGGGTCAGATTCAGGACCACATATAAAAGTGGTCTGGGTCAGATTCAGGACCACATATGAAAGTGGTCTGGGTCAGATTTAGGAGCACATATGAAAGTGGTCTGGGTCAGATTTAGGACCACATATGAAAGTGGTCTGGGTCAGATTTAGGACCACATATAAAAGTGGTCTGGGTCAGATTTAGGACCACATATGAAAGTGGTCTGGGTCAGATTCAGGACCACATATAAAAGTGGTCTGGGTCAGATTTAGGACCACATATGAAAGTGGTCTGGGTCAGATTTAGGACCACATATGAAAGTGGTCTGGGTCAGATTCAGGACCACATATAAAAGTGGTCTGGGTCAGATTCAGGACCACATATGAAAGTGGTCTGGGTCAGATTTAGGACCACATATAAAAGTGGTCTGGGTCAGATTTAGGAGCACATATGAAAGTGGTCTGGGTCAGATTTAGGAGCACATATGAAAGTGGTCTGGGTCAGATTCAGGACCACATATAAAAGTGGTCTGGGTCAGATTCAGGACCACATATGAAAGTGGTCTGGGTCAGATTTAGGAGCACATATGAAAGTGGTCTGGGTCAGATTTAGGAGCACATATGAAAGTGGTCTGGGTCAGATTCAGGACCACATATAAAAGTGGTCTGGGTCAGATTCAGGACCACATATGAAAGTGGTCTGGGTCAGATTTAGGACCACGTATAAAAGTGGTCTGGGTCAGATTTGTGCTGCTCAAACTGTCTTTAAAGGTGAAGACACACCAGCCCTATTTTCGGCAGTCGGTTGTCGTCGGTCAGTCTGCTGAGGTCGGTGACATCAGTCTGTTTGGTGTGTTCCGTTCGATCGGCCGTCGTTAATGTTGTCTCCAGTCTTTTTGGCTGATTCAACATGTGTGATCGTCCGCTCCCTGTCGTTCAGACCAATCTGAGTGGTGGAGGGATAGGCCTGGACTAGTGAATGAGTGAAGGAGAAGTTTCCATGTGAATCCAGCTCTGTCACGCAGCGGCAACTGCTCGTCTTTCAGAGAGGGGAAGCTCATTGTTGGCTTACATCAAAAAAATTGATCTCATTGGTATCAAATGGCTTTGCCAAACTCAGGTCGACAACATTAGCATTGTCTGCCATCATGTGCACCTTGCTAGATAGTCAGTTCACTCCGACCTAGCCAACAGTATGATTGATTTAACTATCTACAAAACAATATTAAACTCAAACAAGAAATGATTAAATTATGGAACTGAAACAAGAAAAGGTTGAAATTATGTTAAATTGAAACAAGGAAGTCCAATGAGTGTGTTTTATTTACAGTGCAAGAAATGAACAGTTCATTTGGTTTCTGTGATTTCCCAGCAGAATGTGTGACGTATTAAACTGAACTGTGTCAGTGAAGGAGCAGATCTGAAAACAGCTGTCAATCAAACCAGATTCAGCCTTTGGACCGATTCTCCAATCAGCACGTGGAAGCTCAGCGTCCGGCCCGGCCGAGCTCCGCCCACAGTTCCATTCACCCCCAGAGACGCCGAGCGTCCGGGGGCGGGACAACATGGTGTCATTTATCCAATTAGTGTCCAGTTTAGAGTCAGTTTAAAGCAGTTCCACTCAGTCCCATTGAAGTGCATGGACGCTGAGCGTCTACGGACAAATGCACTGAGCAGAGATGGAATGAACAAACAGACACGGGAATGGAGGAGAAGTGAACAACATCCAGTCCACTGATCTGGGATCAAACTGATTCTGAACCAACTGGTCTGAGAGATGAACGTGTTCCAACACATTTGGAGTCAATGAAATGAAAACAACTGAACAGATTTGATCATGTAATTTTTGTAATTTTAGGGGAAGCTGAGCTTCCCTTGTAGTCTGTGAGAAATCACTTCTGCTCCCGAGGTACTGCACACTATGATTGTCTTCTAGAATAGTCCATTCACTGCTCAGATTGGATCTGAATGAGTGACAGTCAGTGTTGACTATGGACTTCATTCATTCGATCAAGTCAACACTGTTAGCATTGTTAGCATTGTTAGCACAGTGCGATTTCTCCTCAGTTTTCACTTGCGACATCTTTCTTCTTCCACCATTAGAAGCTCTAGAGCTGACAACACCAGGATCTGCTTGTTACGAATCGTCTGTTCAACAAGTACAAGAGCACCAGCCCCTCTGGACTACTGAACACCGACAACAATGACTGACGACACTGAGCTCTGGGTTTTGGTTTACAGGGATGTTCCGTCATTTTCCTTTTTTACGTCTTACGTAAGTGCAGAACGTACGCTCAAGTCAGTAGTTGATTTGGTGTATTCTTCACACTTTTTTGAGGATGTTGGGGAGATGGGAGCTGACTGATTAGTCAGACTACCTTTTTTGGCAATGATCGGCAGTTGGGCTGGTGCGTCTTCACGCTTGGATACAGGTCACACATGGGCAAAAAACTGGATTTGGGCCACATTCGGCTGCAGTGTGAACGTAGCCTCTGTGTGTGTGTGTGTGTGTGTGTGTGTGTGTGTGTGTGTGTGTGTGTCTAGTATTCGCTCTGCCCCACCCCGAACACACTGGAAGTAATGAAAGATGACTGAGCAAAGCTTTCCAATAATAACCTCAACTGCAAGAGAGAGGGACGGGCTGCTCCTGGTGTCTGGATCAATAACACACAAGTCCACAAGCATACGCACACTTTTCTTGTGATACATGAACTTCCTCCCAGTCTTAACCCACTAATGCATTAGTTCTGCATGACCCCTGAAATACGCACACACAGAATCGGTACCTTCGTAGGTGACGGTGCAGTAGGCGTCGCTGATGTCATCGTCTGGCGTTTGCAGACGCTCTGCGCACAGAATAAACACACGCAGCATGGCTCAGACACAAGCAGAGGTCTGATGGATCCAGTCCATAAATGGAAGTCTGCAGATCCAGAGAATATTAACGTTCCAAACACATGTCCATAGCAGAGAAAATGTGGGAGAGAGACAAAGAGAACGAACAGCCACTGAGAGAGCGAGTGGTAGAGCTGCAGCTGTCTCACTTGACCCTCTGCTCACTCTCTCTCTCTCTCACACACACACACACACACACACACACACACACACACATAGTAGACTGGCTGACTCATGCAACACACACACACACACACACACACACACACACACACACACTGTCCCTTCAATCACAACTGGCTTAAAGGGACAGCAATACACACTCATACAAACACACACAGTGGTCTTTATGTTCAGGTCACACACATTCCTGGACACAATCGACAATCCAAACTCTGCCAACGTAAACCAACACACGTGGGTACACACACACACACACACACACACACACACACACAGGGACAAAGGGTAAAAGTGTGTTGGGGACATTGTGCTTGTTGATGCAGATTTGTGTACAGATGGACCATGTGTCTCAGTTTTACCTCTGTACTCACACAAGCTGTTTTGAATGCATTAATGCTTTTATTTTATTTTTTTATTTTTTCTTTAATTACCTCCGCCAAGGAGGTTCTGTTTTTGTCAGCGTTGGTTTGTCTGTCTGTTTGTGTGCAAGATAACTCCAAAAGTTAAGGACGGATTTGGATGAAAATTTCAGGAAATGTTGATACTGGCACAAGGAACAAATGATTGAATTTTGGTGGTGATTGGGGTGGGGGGGTGGGGGGGGTGGGGGGCACTGATCTGCCTTGGTGGAGGTCTGCACTCTTCGAGTGCTTCCAGTTTTTATTTATTTATTTATTAAGCTTTTACTTTCAGGTGTGTCTGAGTTTCATGTCCCACCATATCATTCTACAGCTGTGTTCAAAACAATAGCAGTCCAACATGACTAACCAGATCAACCACTGTTTTTGGTATAAATCATATTATTACATGGCAAAGAATTTACCAGTAGGTGTAGTAGAGTCAGAGAAACCAACAGACCCAACATTCATGACATGCATGCTCCTGAGTCTGTGGAACTGAATAATTAAGTGAAAGGGGCGTGTTCAGAATAATAGCAGTGTGGAGTTCAAGCAGTGAGGTCATTCATTATGTGAAGAAACTGGTGTCATTCAGGTGGCCCTTATTTAAGGATGAAGCCAGCACATGCTGTACATGCAATTCTCTCTGAAAACCTGAGAACGATGGGCCGTGCCAGACAGTGTTCAGAAGAACAGCGCGCTTTAATTAAAACATTGATTGGAGAGGGGAAAACATATAAAGAAGTGCAGAAAATGATCAGCTGCTCAGCTACAATGATCTCCAGTGCTTTAAAATGGAAAGCCAAACCAGAGAGACGTGGAAGAAAACAGAAGACTGCCATTGGAATGGATCGAACAATAGCCAGAACGGCAACGACTCAGCCAGTGATCAGCTCCAGGCAGATCAGAGACGGTCTGAAGTGACCTGTGAGGACTGGGACAATTAGAAGACACTTGTGTGAGGCTAATCTATCGGCAAGAAGCCCCCGCAAAGTCCCACTGTTAAGAAAAAGACGTGCTGAAGAGGATACAATGAACAAAGAACATATCGACTGGCCTAAAGAGAAATGGAGAAACATTCTGTGGACTGATGAAAGTCAGGTTGTTCTCTTTGGGTCCAGGGGCTGCAGACAGTTTGTCAGACGAGCCCCAAACACTGAATTCCAGCCCCGGTCCACTCTGCAGACCGTGAAGCATGGTGGTGCAAGCATCAGGGTATGGGGCTGTTCCTCTTACTCTGGTGTGGGGCCTATTTATCACATACCAGGGATCATGGATCAGTTTGCTTCTATCAGAATACTTGAAGAGGTCCTGCTGCCTTATGCTGAAGAGGAAATGCCCTTGGAATGGATGTTTCAACAAGACAACGACCCCAAACACACCACACTATCTATCTATCTATCTATCTATCTATCTATCTATCTATCTATCTATCTATCTATCTATCTATCTATCTATCTATCTATCTATCTATCTATCTATCTATCTATCTATCTATCTATCTATCTATCTATCTATCTATCTATCAATCTATCCATCCATCCATCCATCCATCCATCCATCCATTTTATTACCTCCGCCAAGGAGGTTATGTTTTTGCTGGCGTTGGTTTGTCTGTCTGTCCGGCTGTCTGTCTGTCTGTCTGTCCGTGTGCAACATAACTCAAAAAGTTATGGATGGATTTGGATAAATTTTCAGAAAATGTTGATACTGGCACAAGGAACAAATGATTAAATTTTGGTGGTGACTGCGGGGGGCACTGATCTGCCTTGGCAGTGGTCTGCGCTCTCCGAGTGCTTTTCTAGTTTATTTATTTATTTATTTGCACATCATAAAACAGCAAGAGACAATTTAACCCTTTCATGCACAAATTATGAGAACCTTAATCAAAATTTTTTCCTGAGTGTTTTTATTTCTCTTTAGGCATGAAAAAAAAAACAATGCCATTGAAAATTTTCTTCTGAAAAATAAATTTAAAAAAATAAATAAAATTAAAAAAAAATACATATAAATAAAAAAAAAAAAACATAAAAAAAAAATAATAATAATGAAAAAAAAAAATCTTATGAACCTATTTTTCATGAAGTTGCAAAAATGTCCACTCAGCTGGACACCACACGTTTAATTTTTGATGCACAGAAACATGTATTTACTGATAAATTGTGTGAAAACTATGGGGAGGGCTTGTGATTCTGGGGGTTTATGGTCAGCAGAGATCTACATAATGTTACCGATTCATGTCAGAAAAAAAAAATAATAATAATACATGAATATACAGGAGAACAGCTGTAGAATAGCTATCCACTGTAGTGACCAGTGTGCATGAAAGGGTTAAAAACAACAACATTCAAACAAGTAACATCATCGTGCAGGAGAGGTTCGAAGCCAAAAAAGGCTAATATGAATACCTCCACCGGAAATGAACAATACACAGAAAAAAAAGAAAAAAGAATCAAAAATACAATATAACTGAATTAATAAACTAAAGTAAAAACAATAAAAATGCAAGTCACATTACAAGTTATCAAATACAAATCAAATGACATACAGCCGTACATTTTTTCATGTATTCCAGTCCTTTTCAGATGCTTTTTAAACAATGAAAACGAAGATGTTGATTGAAGTTCAGGTCGTAGATTATTCCACAGATTTGGTCCGCAATATTTTACAGAATACTGACAGAAGTTCAACAGTACGGAAGATCAAATTTGACTGAATATCGTGTAGAAAAATAGTGAATAACAGAAGACAACATAAAGAAATTCTGAAAAACTTTGGGAAGAATATGAGTTAAGTGACCATATTTGTACGTGAAGACACAGGTCTGGTAAACGTTAATATCAAAAACTGAAAGAAGTTTGAATTTTTCCATCTCTCTCTCTTTCTCTTTCTCTGTCTGAAAAAGAAACTAAAACAACTCAAACTTGATTTGGAAAATGGTCAAACACTGTCCATATGGTTCCATCTTTGATGCACATGTGTATGTTTGATGTCGACATGTTAATATTTGAATGTTTCTGCAACAGAAATACAACGTGGTTAAATTATTTCAGTGTATGTATTAGTACTTTTTGAACATTTTAAGCACAATTTCAACAATACCGTGATGATAATGATAACGGTGATAATTTCAGTCACAATAACCGTGATATGAAATTGTCATATCGTTACATCCTTATTCCATTTATGTTGTCCAACAAAGTGCAACAGTAGACGTCAGAGTTCATACAGTGCACCTGAATGCATCATTAATTCCCTTTCCTGTCTGTGTGTGTCAGTCTCAAAACTTTACCCATATTTACTAAATGTTGAAAAAGCAGAAGTGAAGTGTGTAATGTTGGTTTGTCCATTCCATCCCAAATGTGCTGGTGAGTTTCTTTCTTCTGGTAGATGTCAGTGTCAGTCCTTCCATGAACATGAACATAAATCTGTGTTGTTTTGAATCTAGAATGCCGGTTCCTCCTCTATCTCCTACTAAATTCTAAACTGATGTGATTTCCTGGTGTGTCCACACATACACACACGTTTGGGTTCAACTCTTCTTCTTCTCTTGTTCTAACATCCATCAACAGCTGTTTGTTTTACTGTTTCATGTGACTCTAGTTGTGCTAAAAAGTCTTTCCATTACAGTTTTGTACGATATACCAATTTCACTACGCCGAAAAAAAACACCTCCTGCAAGTGCAAAAACTTTCCATCAAAAAACGAGAGTTTTGGCAAAATTGTCGTTTTCCATTTGGCAAATTTTTATGTGCAAGTTATATTTGTGCAATTTGAGGGTCAATGGAAAAGTGACTTCTGCCATAGAAATACCAAGGATAGAAGACAAGGTTATTATCGTTAACGAAAACTAACGAAATGAGGAAAACTAGAATTGAAAAAACATTTTCGTTAAATGAAACAAATAAAAACTGTAATTAAACGAAAAAAAACAATAACTAACTGAAACTGCATTGTGAGTTTACAAAAGTAACTAAAACGGATAAAAATTATGGATAAAATTCCCTTTGTTTTCGTCTTTGTCAATGTCGGATTGATACGAAAGGGATTTATTTCATTCTATCAGTTTTCTGTGCTGTCACCATACGACACTTTTTGGTCTGTTACTTGTGGTTTAGTCGTCTTCTGGTCCCCACTCTACCTGGAAACATGGAGACTAAAGTTGGGAGAAAGCAGCAGAGTCCTGTCTGGGATTTATTTGAATACGACGACAGAGAAGAAGAGAAAAGAGACCACTGAACTACAACTAAACTTAAACTAAACTACAACTAAACTACAGCTGAACTACAACTAAACTAAAACTAAGCATTTAGAAAAAAATTAAAACTAGGAGCACTCGGAGAGCGCAGACCTCCGCCAAGGCTGATCAGTGGCCCCCCCCCCATGGGCCCCCCCACGCCAAGGAGGTTATGTTTTTGCCAGGGTTTGTTTGTTTGTCTGTCTGTTTGTCTGTTTGTTTGTTTGTCTGTCTGTCTGTCTGTCTGTTTGTTTGTCTGTCTGTTTGTCTGTCTGTCTGTTTGTCTGTTTGTTTGTCTGTCTGTTTGTCTGTTTGTTTGTTTGTCTGTCTGTCTGTTTGTCTGTCTGTCTGTTTGTCTGTTTGTTTGTTTGTCTGTCTGTCTGTTTGTCTGTTTGTTTGTTTGTCTGTCCGTTAGTGTGCAACATAACTCAAAAAGTTATGGACAGATTTTGATGAAATTTTCTGGTCTGCGCCCCCCCCCTGTGGGCTCCCCCACCCCCGATCACCACCAAAATTTAATCATTTCTTCCTTATACCATTTCCAACAAACCCTGAAAATTTCATCCAAATCTGTCCATAACTTTTTGAGTTATGTTGCACACTACCGAACAGACAAACAAACAAACAGACAAACAAACCCTGGCAAAAACATAACCTCCTTGGCGGAGGTAACTAATAAAAACTAACAAACCTGCTCTAAAAATGAATTAAAACAAACTGAATTAGAGAAAAAAAAGCCAAAACTAAATGAAACTAAACTAGAATGAAAAATCCAAAACTGTTTTAACCTTGACAGAAGCAGTTTATCTGTAAATAAAACCCAAACTGTCTGACTCCATCACATTAAGCACTTGCAGAATGTTTTTATTACATAACTACTTAGGTTTAAAAATTCACCTGCCAGGAAACCTACCTGAATAAACCTGTTGGTAGGAATTCTGGTGATGTTGTGCCAAAGATTAAATGTTGCCGATGATTGTTGCATAAAAAAAGAAGAATGTTGCCATCACTAATCACTCTCTTTCTCTACGGTGCATGACAGCTCCATGTTTAGAAACAACACTATCTGCTAACGAAGAAACAGGGATGTCCAACACAGACTGAAGTAGATACAAGTGGAAATTATGAAGGAGGAAGTAAAAGGAGTCATGAATCCCACATCTGCACTAAACAAACATTAGTTTTTATCATCTGAAGAACTTTCCAGATGATAAGGAACCAGAAGTTAGATATAAACACACAAAGAAATACCAAACAGAAAAGAACTGCTGTATGATTCAGTCAGGATGGACACAACATAAAGACAAACCACATTCTAGTCTTTAAAACCATTCACTGAGTCCAGGAACTAAAGCTCTTATGAACCTGGAAACGAATGAGGCAGGAATTCCTCCAGTCCACCTGACATCCTCAGATGAAGGCATGAAACCCTTTAAAAGAATAAACTCATGTGACTGTGACTCAGATGGACTTCAATGTCTGGAGTGAATCTAGGGATGGTATGGAAAGAAAAAGTATGTTTTAATTTTACTGAAGTATTTCCTCTGTAGTCCAGATTCCTTTAGAAAGAGTTTGGTGATTATGGAAACTAGAAACTTTAACATTATATTTGACTGTATGAACTTTATTTTCATAGGATTAAGTAGACGGATAGATAGATAGATAGATAGATAGATAGATAGATAGATAGATAGATAGATAGATAGATAGATAGATAGATAGATAGATAGATAGATAGATAGATAGATAGATAGATAGATAGATAGATAGATAGATAGATGTAACTTTTGTGGTGTTTCTGTAGAAGTGACTAACCACATGTTAGTCATCCTATGAACATATAATTAAGAATACTGTCATTTTCATTCCAGAATATGCTCAACCGATAGGGAGCAAAGCATTACACAAATTTAATGGTGTAATACAATCCCTTAGATATGAAATTAAAATAAAAAATGTAAAATAATGAATGGGGCTGACAGTGTGTGTACTTCACAGGTAGACAGCACAGTTCAGATGGTGCTGTCTCCCTGGGGTGCACCACCCTAATCTGCAGGGGTGGTGCATTCAATGGTGATTAAATAAAATTGTAATTAATACTATAACAGTGTGAGATGGCAAATGGAATCACACACTCTATACATTAACTCCGTTACACAAACAGAGTGTGGAATAGTTGTTGTGATGTTCAGGTGAGCAGCCAGGCACTGGGCTGACACGGGCCCATTCTGCTCTGTTTATAGGCTGAGCCTCGAGGCTTCAGTCATGTCTGTCTGCTACACTTAGGCAGTGGGTGTGTTCTGTGAGCCACTTTTAGAAGGTATGCTAACTGCAGGACCTCCTTTGAGAGGGGTTAGATAAAAATAAGACTGCTGAACTCTGTGGGTAGACCAGGTGTGGTTGGAAGACTTTTAGCTGCAGCACCTGTAGCACCTGGAGCAGGGCTGTCAAACTCATGTTAGGTCAGTTCCACATACAGCCTAATATGATCTACACTGTAAAAAAAAGCTGTAATTTAACAGAATTTTTACCGTTTATTTCACATTTTTTTCCTGTATTTTTAAGATACGGGAAAATATCAATGAAATGACAAAAACAGACTGTGATTTTACATGTCAAATGTAAAATAATATGAAAAAACTGTAACTGTGAATAACCATAAAATTTCCATTTTTCAAAAGAAAATTGTTTTTTTTTTTTCCACAGTAAAATACAGTTAAAATATATTTGCAAATGTATCATAATTTCACAAAAAGTAATTTTCTATTTATGGATTAAACTGTTAATTTAAAGTTTAATAATGTAAAAGAAAAAATAATAAAACAAGATAAAATTACTGACATTTAACATCAACTTAAATTAATGGTAAATTGTTGGAATTTAAATCCAGACAACTAGTTTATTTACAGTTAACTGACAGGTGTTGAAAGATATATCAAATGTTTTTATGTGTGGTATATCATTTTATTACATCAAATATTAATTGATATACAAGTTTTTAACATAAAATTATGTGATAAACACCAACTAATAACAGAACTTTCCTACAATTTTAAGCCCTATTATTTGTTTTATAACAATGTTTATCCAAATTTATAGGTAATTTGATGTTTTAATGCACGTAAATCTCCTTTATTAAACATTAAAAACTCCCAAAAAAAAAAAAAAAAAAAGCATGCAAAATCTCATGTAAATTTAGGGCAAAAAACTGAATTTTAATTATGAAAAATTACCATATTTTTTTAGATGGTTATTTTCCGCTATTTAACAGTATTTTTTCTGCACCCCTGCTGCCGGAATAATACCGTGTTTTTACAGTTGTTTTTTTTTTACAATGTAAAGTGGGCCGGACCAGTACGATAATATAAATAATAGGATAAGAACTGATAAATAATGTCAACTCCAAAGTTTTCTCTATGTTTTTGAGTGAAAAAAAGTAAAATTCTGTAATGAAAATGTTTACATCTACAACAACCTGGAAATTCTTCACCTTAGTTTATCATTTATACATGTGCATCACAACTTACAGATCACAGTGGATCTACAAATACACACAACATTTAACAACAGGCAGAATATTGGTACAATTCTACAGACTTCTCGTATGACATTTCAGGTTGTTCATATTTGTTCAGGTTATTCATGTTTTTTGTAAAACGCTAGTCTGTAAATGTAAACATTTTGGTGTAATTTAACTTTTTTAAAAACTTAAACAAAGGAGAAAATTTGCAGTTTTCATTATTTATAGGTTATGATCGTATTTTACTGGTTCTGATCCACTTTAGATTGAACTGACCTAAAATGATTTTAACATCCTTGATTACCTCCGCCAAGGAGGTTATGTTTTTGCCAGGGTTTGTTTGTTTGTTTGTTTGTTTGTTTGTTTGTTTGTCTGTCCGTTAGTGTGCAACATAACTCAAAAAGTTATGGACAGATTTGGATGAAATTTTCAGGGTTTGTTGGAAATGGGATAAGGAAGAAATGATTAAATTTTGGTGGTGATCAGGGGTGGGGGGGCCCACGGGGGGGGGGCACTGATCAGCCTTGGTGGAGGTCTGCGCTCTCCGAGTGCTTCTAGTTGTTAATATGTTCAGTGTAATTTTTGCATTTCACAAATTCATCGCATGGGCTGGACTGGACTGTTTTGGCCCCTGGGCCACATGTTTGACACCTGTGACCTTGAGCCCTTAAACTTTTATATGAAACATCTACATTTGGGTCTTTCCATGAAACGGGGTTTATTTTAGTATCTGTCACTTTTCCATCTTTTTAGACCCAATAATAAAGGTAAATAAAATTTCCCCCCAGGATGGACCTAATGATGACCTCAGATAAATGCAAAAAAAAAAAAAAAAAAACCTTTTACTTTTGCTCTGATCCATCCCATAATTAATGAATTTTTAGTCAAATATTGGGTCCAAAAATAGGACCCAAATATAGACATTAAATCTCCCTAGGTGTCAGTGCATTAGATGTGTAAACATGTGTGTAAATGCTCTAGACTCTAAATACAGACACTGTGTTCAGTGTGTGGATCCTAGTGGTTTTTCTAATGCACATATGTGGGTTTGGCATCAGTCTGAGTCTCATTCCAGGTTTGGTGTGGAACCCATTGTGTCCACTGGTGTTACATGCAGGACCTGAACATTTAAACACAAATAAATCACAAATGATTTTGCAGCAGTGGTCATTTTTGTCCGACACTCTGCCTTGAATGTTTAGTTCGATTCCCAAATGCACCTGTGAGAGAATAAAGAGATATTTAAAAAATAGTAGCGCGTCATTTCTGTGTCCGTTTTCCTTTGGTTCCGTCGGGGTAATCATTGGATGCAGAATCATCGGTGTACTGCTGGAATACTGACTAGTCCTAATTTTGGGAGGAAATTACGATATCACTGAGTTGTCTGTGGATTTACCTCATGTAATAGTGTGAGTATTGGAAAAAACCTGAAAGAGTTTTTTTTTATAGAAACCTGGTGTCCGTGTTACATGCGGATTTATGTTTGAACACATCAAATAAAAATGTGTTTTATCTGAAAAATAGTTTCTCTTTTATCTCAGTCAATACTTATTTTTTAAACAGACCCAAAGTTCTTCCAAACCTACTTCAGAACATTCATCTACATCTGTTTTGAAGTTTTAGCCCCTCTGTCCTGTTTTTAGGACCAGTTTCAGAAAAACACCCATTTGTTTACAACACATACCACCAACTCAAACTGATGCAGTTTGGAAGTTGTATCAGCGTTAAGCCAAAACATGTGCTATACCTCATGATGAAAAAGGCCGTTTATTGAAGTAAAATAACCTTAGACTTCTTAACCTTCCAGGGTGTACCTGACCTTTATCCAGTGGTAGATGGGATTAGCTCTGGAATGCCATGAGGACTAAACTGTTCAGGAATGAATGAAAGAATGAATGAGTGTTTAACCCACTGCAACTAAGACTGAGTGATAAGGGAAAAAATCCTATTGCAAATTTTTTTTTCTTTGGCAGATTTTGTTTCGGTTATGTGTCCAACAAAACCTGAGCATGTACTGAGCATGGCAGTATTATATCCCTTAGAACATCTGAGGAAAATTTTCTTATCAAATTAAAACTAAAATGCAAAGTGTTTGCTGCTGCACAAAGGGACCACAGGACAACAATCATTTATGCAGTCTGAATATGACCAGTGACAGGTGGTGCATTTGGTACCTGGGCCTTCAGTGGGGACTTCCTCAACTTAAAACACCTCTTCACCAGGGCTGTGGAACGGCAAGACTCTGGTGATACGATACAAATCACAATACTAGAATCACGATACGATATATCATGATGTATCATGATACTGTTCAAAAGGCAATTTTTTTATTGATTTTCTTTCTTTTTTTAAATGATTTTTTCCTGAAAGAATTGAATTACAGCAGAAATCTGCACAAATACTAAACGCATTTTTATTTGATCCCAACAGGATCTAATGTTCTATCACAAATGTTCCAACTGTGTTCAAACTGAAATTCTGTTTTACAGACATTCCAGTTTCAGATCCTGCTCAAATGTTCATATTTTATTAGTTCACAACGAACATCAGAACAGGATTTGAGTTCATTCCCAACAAAGGAACTACCATCTGCCTCTCAGACAGTAAGAAGTGCTTTTAGGATGATTCAAATAACCATTATTTAATAAAACACATTTTTATTTGATCAGAACAGGATCTAATGCTATATCACAACATTTTTGTAATTCTCCTAGTTTCCAAAGGAACTACCATCTGCCACTCTCAGTGCTTTTAGGATTATTCAAGTAACCATTATTTAATAAAACAGTGTTAAACTAGAAGCACTCGGAGAGCGCAGACCTCCACCAAGGCTGATCAGTGCCCCCCCCGTGGGCCCCCCCACCCCCGATCACCACCAAAATTTAATAATTTCTTCCTTATCCCATTTCCAACAAACCCTGAAAATTTCATCCAAATCTGTCCATAACTTTTTGAGTTATGTTGCACACTAACAGACAGACAAACAAACAAACAAACAAACAAACAAACAAACAGACAAACAAACAAACCCTGGCAAAAACATAACCTCCTTGGCGGAGGTAATAATAATAAATAAGATATAAACAATAAAGAAAACAAAAAAAGACAAAAATTAACCTCCGCCTTATCTGCATTTGAATAAATACCTAAAAAAAATCCATAAGTACTTTTTAATATCATACAGTATTGTGAAATGAAATATTGCGATATGTTGCAGAACCGATATTTTCTTACAGCCCTACTCTAACACAACCACTATGATGTCACAGTTATAGAAACCATCAACACTATACAAAAAAAAATGCAAAATAACGTGGCATTACAGAGAGAGACACAGCATACTGAGGGTGAATCCCATTCTTACTACAGCTGTAAACCAGTTCAACTGCAGACCTCCACAGTCCAACCACAAGTGGACCACGGACATCATCTGGAGCAGTTCACAATCAATGTTTATCTAAGAACAGGACAAAAACATACAGCATTTAAATCAAAATCATCATATTCTACTCACCAGAGGTGTTCATTATGTACGAAATCCACCTTCCTTTCTGTGAATAATAATAATAATAATAATAATAATAATAATAATAATAATAATACATCACACTTATATAGCACTTTTTTTGGACACTCAAAGACGCTTCATGAACAAACAAAACAAAAAGAACAGAGAGAAAAAAAGAGGCTGAAGAAAATGCCAGTTTGAACAGGTGAGTTTTGGGTGGTGCTGTGAAGTTTTGTGTTGAGTCTGAAGCCTTCCCTGTCTCTGTCCTACAGCTGATCTGTGGGTTTGTTCTTTTTTCTGTCCATGGAGGACAGTCTCCTGTGTCCACTCAGATTCCTCATACAGATTTGTGTCCTCTTAAGGACACACAGTGTCCACTCCACCTTCTAACTGGCGTCAGGGTTGCTCCACCTCTCCTTACCATGTCCGACTTTTCTGGAAAAGTCCGCCTCGAAAATGTTTTTTTAAGTTTGTCCCAGATCAAATCATTGTCCTCTCCTCCGTCAGCCACTGGGAACATAAAAAAATCCACCTCAAACGTACTGATAGTTCAATATTTTTTTTAAAAAAAATCAGATGTGTTGATAATATCTAGTTTAAATATGGATATATGAATATATTATTACTATATTACTATATAGGACAATATAGAATATTATATGTGTTTACATTCTATATGTATATGTGTTTTTGTTTGTTTGTTTTTTTAGTTTTTATTAATATTTGGTATTATATCTGGTAGGATAAGTTGTAAATGGGTATTATCATATTAGTGTATATAGGAAAAAGGATGTGTGATATTATTATTATTATTATTATTATTATTATTATTATTATTATATTGATATTCATACAAAATAATATTTGCTATACAGGGATCATAAGGAATAGAAATTGGGGGTGGGAGTACATAAGTTTGTCCTTCTTCCTGATCCTTTTCAAGCATGTATAATTTCATTTCATTTGTTTCATTTATGTTATTATTATCTTTATTTATTTATTTATTTAGTTATTACTTTTTTGTCTGTTTGCTTATCAATCCTTTATGTACCAGTACTTATATTTTGTTGGTTGATTCTTGTTTTGATTTCACTGTCTACATGTCCGAAATAAAGATTTCATTCATTCATTCATTCATTCATTCATTCATTCGTTCATTCGTTCATTCATTGCTTCATTCTGTAAAGCCCTGTGAGGTGAGTTTGTTGTGATATAGATCGACTGATGGGTTGAACTGTTGTAAATGTGGCTTTGTACCATGGGGGTCACTTTCAGATCCAGCCTCCAGTGGACGTTCCAGGAGCTGCAGGTTTGTGGCTGGTGTTCTATGTGGAGATAAAGCCCATATTCAGTGGTTCATGGTTGGAGGGTTTGCGAAACACAGCCCAGTAAAGCTCCATCCTGTTCAGGTACATGGTGTCTGAGCGTCCTCTTATCTGTGTGTGAAGGCAGCGGATCATTTAGACAAAGGAATGAAGACCATGTGTTCAAACAGCACACACACACACACACACACACACAGAAGTACAGCATTCAAAAACACTATGGTATGCACAGAGTTGAAAATGCGCCGCAGCACAGATTTCCCATGGTTCTATCGCTCCATCACTGAGCCTTAGTCACGTAGTTCAGCGTCTACACTAAACTAACAACATACTGACACACATACGACACCACCTGCACTCACAGCTGACCGTCCCTGATCTAAAAGCAGAAATAAACTAATGACAAGGGTTTTTTTGGTTTCACTCTTAGGTTTAATGTATGTTTTATGTTTTGTTGGACCTTATAATTTAATTTCTTGTCTGTTTATAATGTTACCAGGTCAGGGGGTTGGGATACTGTAGAGCAGGACTGTCAAACTCATGTTAGTTCAGTTCCACATTCGGCCTAATCTGATCTAAACTGGGCCGCACCAGTACAATCATAGAAATAATAGGATAAGAACTGATAAATTATGTCAACTCCAAAGTTTTCTGTATGTTTCTGAGTGAAAAAAGTCAAATTCTGTAATGAAAATGTTTACATCTACGAACTGTACTTGAACATAACATGAACAAATATGAACAACCTGAAAATTCTTACGAAAAATAAGTGCAATGTTAATAATATTACGCTTTAATTTATCATTTACACATGTGCATCACAACTTACAGATCACAGTAGCTCTACAAATACACCAAACATTTAATAACAGGCAGAATATTGGTACAATTCCACATTTCAGACACAAGGCCAGTCTGTAAATGTGACCATTTTTTTGTAATTATACTTTTTTTACACTCAAACAAAAAGGAATATTTGGCATTTTCATTATTTATAGGTTATTCTGATAGTATTTTACTGGTCTGATCCACTTTAGACTAAATAGACCTAAAATGATTTGAACATCCTTGATTGTTAATACTGTCAGTGTATGTTTTGCATTTCATAAATTCATCCCAGGGGCCGGACTGGACCCTTTGGCCGGCCGGATTTGGCCCCCGGGCCACATGTTTGACACCTGTGCTGTATGGGAAACATCTTCCACAGAACTGATGTATAGAATTTTAAAAGAAACTTAAAAAACTGGTGAAGTTACACATGTGTTATGTTCCTATATAGTTACATCATGTGTTCTGTTTCTCTCATGTGTCTTTAAAAATAACAGTGAATACTAGTATTTGTCATCCAGATGGACACAACAGGAACTAATGAAAAACTCACATTCCCTAAACAACTGTATTTAGCAGGTAACGTCCTCTGTGTATTTTATTAGCTTAAAGGTTACTTTAAAAGCATCCCTGAATTTTGAGTCCCATGCAACTATAGCAACAAAATGTCAACACTTAAACACAACCTACAGTATTTCAGAAACACTTACTCATGTGGCATGAACAATGTAGTTTCATATTAGGGCCACTACAATTAAGGAAAAGTAAGACTACAACTACAATTAGCAATGAAAAAATGTTACCTGAAAAATAAATGAATAAATAAATAAATAAATAAATAAATAAATAAATAAATAAATAAATAAAAATGAAAAGTGCAGGGAAGAGACTAATAATTGCCTGACAAAGACTACACTGTAAAAAAAAAAAAAAAAAAAAAAAAAAAAAAGTATTATTCCAGCAGCTGGGGCGCCAAAAAAAATACTGTTAAATGACGGAAAATAATCATCTCATAAAAATACGGTAATTTTCCATAATTAAAATACATTTTTTTGCCCTAACTTTACATGAGATTTTGCATATTTTTTTGGACTTTTTAATGTTTAATACAGAATATTTACATGTATTAAACAATCCAATTCCCTATAAATATACATATATAAATAATTTTCAGTGAGACTCAGTTGTCCAATCCACTGATAAAAACTGTATTTGGACAGTTTATCAGTGCTTATACATGTTATACATTCACAAAAATACATTTATTCAACAGTTTTGTTGTGAAACCTCCTGTAATTACACAAGATATTTGTCAATTAACAAACAAGTCTGGTTCAACTGACAGAACAAATACTTCTGTTACTGTTAATTGTCAGTAATTTTGTCTGGTTTTCTCATTATTTTTACAGTATTAAACTTTAAATTAACAGTTTAACCTCATAAATAGAAAAGAAATATTTGTGAAATTATGATACATTTGCAAATGTATTTTAACTGAATTTTTCTGTGAAAAAGGAAAAAATTTCTTTTAAGAAATGGACATTTTATGGTTATACACAGTTGCAGTGTTTTCATGTTCTTTTCCATTTGACATGTAAAATCACAGTCTGTTTTTGTCATTTCATTGATATTTTCCTGTATCTGAAAAATACAGGAAAAATCTGTAAAATAAACAGTGAAAATTCTGTTAAATTACAGATTTTATTACAGTGTAAACTGAATTCCAAAAGACAAATTGAAAAACAGGATCAAAACAAAAACAACTGAATATGGGAAAACGAACTGTCACTGCTCTTGTAGTTCTTCACTAGTTTTTTTTTTTGTTTTTTACATGAATGTCAGTGAACTCTTCCTGGGATCTATATCAGACATATACACTAATATATATATCTATATCTATATATATATATGTGTGTGTGTGTGTGTGTGTGTATATATATATATATGTATGAAAACGAACCTTAAATCAGTAGATAGTGTAGAATTGTACAGCTGGTACAGCCTACAGTGTGGACCCACTCAGCTGCATACCACAGCAGATTACAGCTCTACGTCACTTCTGTCAAACTCATGTGTGTTCAGTTCCACATTCAGCACCATGTGATCTCCAGTGGGCCGGACCAGTCCAATAATAGGCCTAATAACTTTTACATACCTGATAATCCACATTTTTCACTGTCTTCTAGTGAGAAAAAAGTCCAGTTGCAACATGAAAGTATGAATAACCTGAACAACCATCTAAAACTTGAATTTTGTTCAGAAAAATAAGTGCAATTTCAACAATATTATGTCTCAGCTTATTATTAACACAACTTACAGATCGCTGTGAATCTATTATTTTGTTAAAATGGAACTTTTTTTTTTCTTAAAACATTTCAGTTTATTCATATTAGTTGAGGTTATTCCCATTTTATTGTGAGGATAGTCTGTAATTGTAAATATCTTCCTAATGCAGTTTGACACCCTTGACTGTTAATATTTTCTGTGTAATTTTTCCATTTTGTAAATTCATCCTGCAGGCCGGATTGGAACCCTTGGCGGGCCGGTTTTGGCCCCCGGGCCATAAGTTTGACGTCTCTGCTCTGTATAGAGGACATGTATCATCATAGTGACGCTTAAACGTTCTTTCAACTCTACATGAATCTGCCTGAAGTTAGAATTTTTTACAAGATACAGAGAAGAAAGGGCTTGAAGAGGGGAATCTGTTTGTTTTTCAGAGTGGGCTTTGACACAGATGTGCTGATAATATCTAGTTTAAATATGGATATATGAATATACTATTACTATATTACTATATAGGACAATATAGAATATTATGTATATTTATATTATATATGTATATGTGGGTTTTTTTGTTTGTTTGTTTGTTTGGTTTTTAATTCCTGGTATTAATATCTGGTAGGATAAGTTGTAAATGGGTATTATCATATTAGTGTATATAGGAAAAAGGATGTGTGATATTATTATTATTATTATTATTATTATTATTATTATTATTATTATTATTATTATTATTATTAATAATAATAATAATAATAATAATAATAATAATTACTAGTATTCATTTGTTTGTTTGTTTGTTTTTGTTGTTTGTTTGCTTATCAATCCTTTATGTACTTATATTTTGTTGGTTGATTTTTGTTTTGATTTCACTGTCTACATGTTTGAAATAAAGATTTCATTCATTCATTCATTCATTCATTTATTCAAACACACACACAACTAGAAAAGCACAGTGACCCCCCCCGCCCCCCCATCCCCACTTAAATGTAATCCTTTGCTCCTTGCGTCAGTATCGACATTTCCTGAAAACCTGAACATTTGGTTTTTGCACACATTCCCTCTTGTCACCAGTTCTAGGTCAGGCCTGTTGTGAACTGGGTCACCCTCGTCTGTCATTTTTCTGTTACGTTCACTCATATAGAAGTATCTCCACAGCTAGACTGAATTCCACTGAGTCGACATATAGGCCAAACGGATCACGTTCAGTCAGAATACCTGTGACACAGACCTCCAGGGTTTACACCTGACGTCGCAAAACGCACCGGTTTCACTGACCTACATCTGCAAAAACCCACTAAAAGCACAAAAGCATTCACCTGAATGTAAACGTGACAGGTTTGGCTGTGATGCAGATGAATTTACTATTTCAGTGTCACATTTTGGTAATAGAGTTGTTAATAATAATAATAATAATAATAATAATAATAATAATAATAATAATAATAATAATAATAATAATAAATTCAAACACTCATTTATGTTCCAAACTACTTAATCCTCCAGAGGGTCACTTGGGAGATTTAATTACATTTAGTGACTATTTAGAAAAAAAAAAACAAAACATTTACATGTGGGTGTTTTTCTGAAACTGGTCCTAAAAACAGGACATGGGACTAAAAATTCAACCCAGATGGAGACGAATGTTCTGAAGCAGGTTTGGAAGCACTTTGGGTCTATTTAAAAAATAAATACTTACTGAGATAAAAGACAAATTATTTTTCAGATCAAACACATTTTTATATTATTTTACATTATATTTAATACAAAAATCTGTATGTAACACGGTCAAAAGGACACGAAAATTACGTGCCACAATTTTTTTGAATATCTTTTCATTCTCTCACAGGTACATTTTGGGAATTGAACTAATTATTCAAGGCAGAGTGTTTGACAAAAATGACCACTGTTGGAAAATCATTCACGATTTATCGGCGTTTAAATGTTCAGGTTCTGTATGTAACACCAGTGGACACCATGGGTTCCACACCAAACCTGGAATGAGACTCAGATTGATGCCAAACCCACATGTGTGGATTAGAAAAACCACTAGGAGCCACACATTGAACACAGTGTCTGTATTTAGAGTCTGTAGAAGAGCATTTACACACATGTTTACATGTAAATAAACAGGTACGTTACGCAGTTTATGTCCATTTATAAAGCAACACAGACAAACACATAATAACCACTGATCGTGTGAATGTCATATAATGTCACTATTTTGTGAAGAACTAAATGCAGGAATAAATACAAAATACCTGAAAGCAGTGACTTTAATATGAGTCGAATAAATACAGTATCTTACTTTTCCATTTTCTGCATTACAAATGGAATGACCAAGTATTAGAATTCAATTTAATACACTTTTTTTTTTTTTAAATCAAATAAATGTTGAGTTTTATTTTTGAACTAAGTACCTCAGTCTCAGATCAGTCTCAGTTTTTATATTGCATGCACCACAGGAAAATGAACTGTCTGATAAAACAGTGTTGTTTTCACGCACCTGTTTCCAGTGTTTCACTGTCAAACTCTGCTTTACTTCCTGTTCGTCTCTTCAATTCTAAATTTGACACTGGAGAGTGAAAAACAGCCCAGTGATGGATGCCAGGGCTGTGTCTGTTTGACCTACTCTCTGCTCGCGCTCAGTCGGGCTCCTACCGTAACCTGTCCTGCCACATTTACCTGGCATCCAGGTGAGCAGGTGAGGGGGCGGGGCCTTTCGTACCAGACGCAGAAGTAGAGGAAAATCACAGCCCTCCTGCTCGAATGCACACACACTGGGAAGACCTGTAAAAGAGGCAGAGTCCATCCAGATCCACATCCAGATCCACATCCAGAGAAGAGTCCATCAGAGATCTGACACATCTGAGCCTGGACCAGACACCACCAGGTGGGCCCCCTTTACTCTGCTGTTATTTCATGGGTAGGGCTTCAAAGGCCACATTTTCCTTCAACACTTTAACCCAGGGCAGTCAGACTCACGTTAGTTCAGTTCCACATTCAGCTAAATCTGATCTGCCGTGGACCCAACCAGGAAAATAATAATATAGAAGTAATGTCAACTCCAAACTTTTCTCTATGTTTAAGAGCGAAAAACGTACATTTACATTATGAACAGGTTTACATCTACAAACTATACTTTCAAAAGATGTGAATAACATGAACAAACTGAAAAAATCTGTATAATTTTAACACTATTCTGCCTCAGTTTATCATTTCCACATGTACATTAGAACTTACAGATCACAGTGGATCTACAAACACAAAACATTTAGTAACAGGCAGAATATTATTAAAATTGTACTTACTTCTCTTAAGACATTTCAGGTTGTTCATATTTGTTCAGGTTATTCACATTTTTTTTGCAAAAATAATTCTTTGTTTTAGTGTAAATACATGAAAATATTTACATTTACAAGCCAACATTTGCAGTTGTCATTATTTCTGTGTTATTCTGACAGTATTTGACTGAATCCTGTCCACTGCAGATTGAATTGGTCTGAATGTGGAACCTGAACTAAAAGGATTGTTCATATTTTAGCATAATTTTTGCATTTCACAAATTCATCCCAAGGGCCTTGGGACTCTTTGGTGGGCCGGATTTGGCCCCCAGGCCACATGTTTGACACCTGTGCTTTAAGCCCTAACGTGTCACTGGTGAATGTATCTGAATCTGAATGTATGATTTAATTTAAAAATTCCAAAAAATTCAACCTTTTCCTCAATAACAGAATTTTCCAGTCATGCTGATAGAATAGACCTTGGTCTTTCTGTAGACATCTGAGCATGCTCAGTTCACCCCCCACCACCTGTGGAATGGGGGGGTAAAACACAGAGCAGTGAGTGATACTGACTCACTATAAAAATAGAACGTTTGGGCTTTTTTTTTTTTTTTTTTTTTACTGTTTTCGATGTCGTTTTTGGTTTTTCCTGTTGTTTCCAGTGTTGTGGTGATATTCCTTTATTTTTTTACTGTATTTTTACTGAGTTTTATCGTGGATCTGCTTTATGGAGTTAAACAGGTGTCTAAAAGCAGATGGAGTGATTTAGAAAAAAAAAAAAAAAAAAAAAACAGCCCAAAACTAAAACTCCTGGGTCTAAATTCAAATCCAGTTGTTGTTCAGTTTGTTCCAGCTCACAGCTGATGTTCAACATCCTAAATCTGTTATCGATGTTCATTCTAGTGCCTTATTTAGTCCAAACCTGTTAAACTTCAGTTCCTCTCTTTATCTTTTTCTGTTCTTCCACCTGTTTTGACCCTAAAACACACAGTAAAACAAAACCACTGAAGAAAAGGAACACAAGCACAAACTGACAGCAGCTTTAACGAACCTGAAACAGACACAGATTCTCAGCAGAACCTTTACCTGGAATCAAAGGGTTAATATGTGAACCTTTACCTGCAGTCAGGACTCAGGGTTGAAGGGTTAACCCTTCCTCCTATAACACAGGTGTCAAACATGCGGCCCAGGGGCCAAATCCGGCCCATCAAAGGGTCCAATCTGGCCCCTGGGATGAATGTGTGAAATGTAAAAATTATACCAAATATATTAACAGTCAAGGATGTTAAGATAATTTTAGGTCAATTCAACCTAAAGCAGGTCAGACGAGTCAAATACTATCATAATAACCTATAAATAATTAAAACTGAAAAAAAGGAAAATTACACAAAAGTGTTTACATTTACAGACTAGCTTTTTACAAACAAAATATGAATAACCTGAACAAATATGAAAAACCTGAAATGTCTTAACAGAAGTCTGTGGAACTGTACTAATATTCTGTCTGTTACCAAATGTTTGGTGTATTTGTAGATCCACTGGGATCTGTAAGTTGTGATGCACATGTATAAATGATAAACTGACTCAGAATATTGTTCAAATTACACTTATTTTTCTTCAGAATTTCCAGGTTCATTTTTGTTCGTGTTATGTTCAAGTACAGTTCGTAGATGTAAACATTTTCATGACAGAATTGGACTTTTTTCACTCACAAACACAGAGAAAACTTTGGTGTTGACATTATTTATCAGTTCTTATCCTGTTATTTATATTATTGTACCAGTGCAGCCCACTTTAAATCATATTAGGCTGAATGTGGAACTGAACTGAAATGAGTTTAACAGCCCTGATATATAAGATATGAAGGTTAACCAAAGAAAGCACGTCTTTCTAATACTGACATGAACAACCTGTACAGGATAGAAGATCACTTTTAGAACTCCAGGGTTTGACTTTTTCTACAAGCTGAAGTTTTTGGAATCAGATCCTGTTTTTCCCACCATACAAACAGTTGGCTTTGTTGTGTCATGAGTGAGTGATTTTGACAAAAACTGAAGTCTGTGCATACTTGGCCTTAATCGTGCAGGTCCATCTTGCCCCACTTCATTCCTAAAATCTTCTGACCCTCCTAATCTGATTTGTGCCGACATGGGACATCTATGCACCTGCCTTCGCATGTTTCGTAACATGTCCTTCCCTTCAGTTCCCCTCTGTCTGCTGTCAGTGCCCTGCTTCACTCCTCTCACAGACAAATCACTCCCAAAATGGCAGACATGCACAAAACATGGTGTGAAAAAAGTCTTCACATCCCATTTAGTCTGTAGCAGGTATGGTCAGGGTTAGAAACAGACTACGGTAAGGGTTAAACTACACTGTGGCACAGTTTAGGTTTGGTTTATTTTTTATTTCAAACATCCACCTTTAACACCAAAAACAACAAAGAAAAACTAAGAAAAAAAATCTCCGAAAAGGAGCTGGATGGAGTACAACTTCTATACTCCCGCCCCCTTGGTCCATCTTCTTCTACTGGCCCATGCAAACGCCATGAAATAACCCTCAAAAAATATGACATATCAAAAATAAATTGTCCAACTTTCCATTTCTACATACAATCTACAACAGGACAATAATTATGCAAATACAATACACTGTACTCCCCACAAACAATATAATAACCTATCATATCCTGTTTCATAGCAGCACTCTTAAAGCTCTCATTAGTCCACATCTTATAAATTTCACTATATATACTGTATATCATAAAACATTATTCATAAACATATAATATAACACACATTATATACAGTACATATATATATATATATATATATATATATATATATATATATATATATATATATATATATATATATAATAATACATGGTCCACTTTTTCTCATAAAAATTCACTTCACATGTAACTTCATTGTAATTGTAAATTTCCATTGTACTTTCAGAGGTGGAAAAAACTGTTACGAACATAAAAGTAAATTGCTTACATACATTACAGTTTTGTTCTGCCAATAAGGTCTGTCCACTTGAATTACAAAATCAGATCGTTTTGATAACAGTATTTCTAATGTTTTTATGGTTCGGTTAAGGGAAAAGTACCAGGTTTAACCTATCATGTGTAATATTTAAACCAAACAAAGTAAACTAAACTAAAATTAAACTAAAACTCAAAAAAGTCATCACTGGATACTTAAAACTGTAATGTCAGCTAAATGTCACATGTAAGCTACTTAAACAACCTAGATATTTATTATAATATTTATTAAAAATTAGACATGAAGGCCTGACTCTAATCCAAGCCTTCCTCAAATGAAAACCTGGAACCTTCTACTGCAGAAGGAAATAAAGGCCAATATCTGAGGAAATAATGGATGTTGACTTCATTTCACTTCATGTTTGGCTCCATCTGCTAGATGAAGTAAATGCTGTAAAGTAAAAAGCTGTGGTAAAGTGTCAGGATGTGGACTCAAAATTGTCAAAGTTGTCAGAGTTCTGGGTTTTGTAAATGTACTCACACCTTCCTCCTGCCCTGTGAAGAAAAACCAAAGAATGTGCAGAACAAAGGACATGTCCTGGTCTCCTATGAGTTTGGATTTATTTTAATAATAGGTGTGTGTGTTCCAGTCAGATACATAATTGTGTCTGTAAAATCCTTTTGGTCCATGTTCAGTGATGCATGACTCCGTTCCTGCAGTAAAACAGTCAGATCCATCATCTGTAAATGGATCCTTTGTCCTGATCATGTCTGTAACTAAGTCTGAACTCTGTTGGATTCACAGGGACATGATGGACTCACCTGAAAAGGAGTTCCATTAAAGCACAGGTGTCAAACTCATGTTAGTTCAGTTCCACATTCAGCCTAATGTGATATAAAGTGGGCCGGACCAGTAAAATAATAGGATAGAACTGATAAATAATGTCAACGCCAAAGTTTTCTCCATGTTTTTGAGTAAAAAAAGTCAAATTCCGTATGAAAATGTTTACATCTACGAACTGTACTTGAACATAACATGAACAACCTGAAAATTCTAAAGAAAAATAAGTGCAATTTGAAAAATATTACACCTCAGTTTATCATTTATACATGTTCACCAAAACCTACAGATCCCAGTGGATCTACAAACACACAAAACATTTAGTAACAGGCAGAATATTGGTCCAATTCCACAGACTTCTCTTCAGACATTTCAGGCTGTTCTTATTTGTTCAGGTTATTCACATTTTTTGTACAAAGTTAGTCTGTAAATGTAAACATTTTGTGTAATTTTACTTTGTTTACACTAAAACAAAGAGAAAAACTATTATTGATCATTATTTATATGTTATTATGATAGTATTTTACTGGTCTGACCCACTTTAGGTTGAATTGACCTAAAATGATTCTAACATCCTTGACTGTTAATATCTTCAGTGTAATTTTTGTATTTCACAAATTCATCCTACGGGCCAGACTGGACCCTTTGGTGGGCTGGATTTGGCCCCCGAGCCACATGTTTGACACCTGCGCATTAAAGCAACAAATCCTTCAGATCATAAAAACACCAAACCTGAGTAAATCAGACCTGTTTAGGTGATCAGCTGGATGGTCCGTTCACTTCTCCATGGAACTGATCAGTGTTCAACCTTCTCAGTTGTCCTTCAAATTGAACATGTGTCCCTCCTCGTAGATTCGACAGCTGATAGATTTGACGGATAAATCTAGTGTGTTGAACAGATTTACACCAATAGAATCTCCAAGGTGGACCAGAATGTTCTGTTAGATTTGAAAAGTCCAACCTAAGGATTGGACTGGATTTTCCACCATGATGTTCAAATGAGTTCAGGTCAAAGGTCATGTTTGGTCATTCCATGGAGCTGCAGACAGATTAAAGGCACTATGTCAGTACTATATGTATGAATTAGGGATGTAATGATTACCGGTATAATGATAAACCGTGGTAAAATTCCCGACAGTTAGTATTACCGTTTAAATTCTAATTCTCATGATAACCGTGTTTGATTACCGCACTTTCAGGGAAAAAAATGCTGATGTAAAGATCTGCTTTTATGTCAAATATTTGAGTATAGTTTTAATTTATTACAATTTTAATTTTCTATACCTAATACTTGGAACCAATATTCACTTTTAAAGTCTTTGAAAAGGTTTGTTAAGCATCTGTGTGTTATTTATGCAATAAATTATATACATTTTTCAAATCGGATTTTATATATTTTTTTGT
The DNA here is from genome assembly GCF_902148855.1 of Sphaeramia orbicularis. Lineage (NCBI taxonomy): Eukaryota > Metazoa > Chordata > Actinopteri > Kurtiformes > Apogonidae > Sphaeramia > Sphaeramia orbicularis. The sequence goes on along the minus strand of NC_043974.1, from coordinate 2,941,430 downwards.
GTTTTCTGTCCTTTTATGTTTTTATAGTAGGTTAAAGTGAAAAAAATAATAGACAGGTGATATAAATGAAGTTGTGCTGAAAAAACAGATCCCAAACATGGGTATAGTAAACATTTGTTTCTATAGTATATAAAGGCAAAATCAAAAGGACTAAAAAACAGACAAAATAGACTCAGACCACTAAGGGTTAATATTTGAATGTTTCTGCAACAGAAGGGACATTGTGCCAATTATTTTATTTATTTATTTATTTATTTAATTAATTACAACTTGGTTAAATTATTTCAGTGTGTGTATAAGTACTTTTTGAACATTTTGAGCACAATTTTAACAATACCGCGATAATAATGATAACTGTGATAATTTTGGTCACAATAACCGTGATATGAAATTTTCATATGGTTCCATCCCTAGATACGAGTGTACGTACTGTATGAACCTGAAATCACAGTGATTCTTCAGTATCTTCTGATTATAACAACACTATTGTCAAACAACATTTATAGTTTCTGTCTTACTGTTCCCTGGAAGGTACCAGATATGTGTCTGTTTTAATTTTTCCACTATGATTTAATCAGAGACAGTTTTAACAGACCTTACATGAAGACTACTGCACAGATGAAAACAGATGACATAATATTACATTCCAGTGCTAGATTTCATTGAAAAAAAAAAACAAAACAAAACAAAAAACCCAAATAGTTCAAACATTTAAACAATATACAAAGGAAGGCACGTCCTGTACAAACAATATTTATAGACAAACTTTCTGTTGAAGTTGTAGATCTAATCCTCAAGTAACACAGAAGATGAAGCTCACAGTCACCTGGTCCAGAGGATGTCTGTGGTTACTGCTTCCACCTGGAACCCATGGTGGACAGAAGTTCAGGTTTTATTACAGCAGGTGTTTCTGAGAGCATTAAGGACACGTCTGGTCCAGTCAGCTGTCCAAAATGGTTTTCCACTGAGACATCATGTTTGTAGTAGTGATGGGTGGAAAAGCATTATCTTCATTATCTAGTATCTAACTCACAGGTGTCAAACATGCGGCCCAGGGGCCAAATCTGTCCCACAAAAGGGTTCAGCCCGGCCCCTGGGATGAATTTGTGAAAAGGCTAATGACGTTAATTTTGTCTTCTGTTTATGTAATTACACTTTTCTTTTCTTTTTTTTCTTTTGTTCAGACAAAGTATAGTTTTTTAGATGTTACCTGTTTGACAGTTTCCACTGTGACTCCTGTCTTCCTCAGAAGCTCATTCTTTTCCATTGGCCTGCATCATAAAAACTAACAAACCAAACATCATTTACAAGAACTGAACGAGTATTGTGAAATTTCAATGTATATTTCTCGCTAGAAATATCACCAAAATGCTTTTTTATGTCCAAATTATCTTGAAATACTACATTTTCCACTGAGAATGAAAGGAATGACCACCATGTTTTTATTTTGAGAAGCCTAGCAGCAAGCGGTCATGTGACCCATCTGCAGGCCAATGGAAAAGAATGGGATAAAAACAGTGGCCCTGCTCGTCTCTCAGACAGGAGAAGCTCATTGTCGGCTTACATAAAAAAAAAACTGTCAGGTTATTTAAACATAAACTCGTCCCTCCGTTCCTTTTTAATAAAATGCTCAGTGACCTTATCGTACACAGTCGGCGTCTTTTCCAGGACTGGACCAGTGTCCTCTGAATGTCCAGTAGAGCTGGGCTGCTTAGACGGCCTTGGCCCAGTGTGTTGTGGGTGGAGGACTTCAGCCTTTTTAAACTACAGATGCTCCTTTCACTGCGACCTAGCCGACAGTTGGATTGATTTAACTATCTACAAAACGATATTAAACTCAAACAAGAAATGTTTCAATTATGGAACTGAAACAAGAAAACACTGAAATTATGTTAAATTGAAACAAGGAAGTCCAATGAGTGTGTTTTATTTACAGTGCAAGAAATGAACGAGTCATTTCGTAGTGGTTTCTCTGATTCCACAGCAGAATGTGTGACGGTATTAAACTGAACTGTGTCAGTGAAGGAGCAGATCTGAAAACAGCTGTCAATCAAACGGGATTCAGCCTTTCGACTGATCCTCCAATCAGCACGTGGGATTCTGGCGTCCGGCCCGGCCGAGCTCCGCCCACAGCTCCATTCACCCCGAGAGATGCCCGGCATTCAGGGGTGTGACAACATGGTGGCATTTATCCAATTACCGTCCAGTTTTGAGGCAATGAAAAAAACTGTTCCACTCAGACCCATTGAAGCCCAGAGACGGACACAGTCTACGGACAAATGCACTGAGCAGAGATGGAATGAGAGTCTGTCGATTTGTGATAAAGCTGATTCTGAACAAACTCGTCTTTGAGATGAACGTGTTCTAACACATTTGTAGTCAATAAAATGTCAACACAACCGTACATATTTAACCATTTAATTTTTGTAATTTTAGGGGAAGCAGGGCTTCCACTGCAGTCTATGAGAAATCACCACTGGATAAAAAAACGTGAACATTTTCTAATTTTCAGGCCCTAATTGTGAAACTGATACATTTTGCATTGTGGATAAAAGCAGCTATTTCACAATTTGATATGAGACTGGGTTGCACATGTTTAAGCCCCCCCCGCTGTTTATAAGCTGAGGTGCTTCAGGAGTGTCCTATTACAAAATGGATCTGTAAATGAACTGTCAATTTTGACTGTTGTAATAATTTTGTAAATTGATTGATTGATTGATTGATTGATTGAAACCAGCCGGCTTGACGCCTAAAACCCATGGATGGTTGACCTGTTGGACTATTGGACGTAACGTCACCTTTTCTTTGCGTCTCCCTGCAGGATGTCGTTCTACGGTAGTTTTCTGTCTGATGAGCAGTTCCAGTGCTCCATCTGTCTGGACGTGTTCACGAACCCGTCGTCCACTCCGTGTGGACACAGCTTCTGCATGCCCTGCATCAGCAGGTACTGGGATGGACTGAAGGTGTGTACGTGGACTTTGCATTTGTGTGGTTCTTTAAATCCAGTGGTGTAGTTTTTCAGTGTTGTTCTCTCCCTGCCTTCTACTTCTTCCATCTTTTGTATATTTTTTCCTCATTCCTGTGTGTACTGCTTCTGTTTCTAATGTAACCAAACTGGATGAAGTTTCAGTCATAAAATAAGTGTAAGGCTACGTTCAGACAGCAGGTCTGAAAGCTCTACTGTACCATGTGGCATTTTTGCACTTTTCTTCTGTCATCTTTTTTTTTTTTTTTTGAAAAGATGAAGAACTGTATTTTATACCAATTATTGACATGGATTGATAGGATTAGTGGATCAGCAGGTATTAAGCATTTCCCAGTGTCTCTGTCCCCAGTGCTGTGGGACTACCTTTGTCATGGGTCTATTACCACAGGTCCAGTCAGTGTCCTGGTTCTGTCCTGTGTAGACCGGTAACCCCTCAACCTGGTCACACATGCCATGGGCCTATCCAGGTCCAGGTAAAGGACAGGGGACCAGTTACCAGAAGCTGGTTTGTGTGGTTATTCACACCTTCAGTTTCAGCATGCTGAGGCCATTTTGTCTCATATGGGGAATTTGCCCGGTTTGTAAATCAGCCACTGGGACAATGTTCAGAGTGCAGAATCATTTGATTGGCTCTGTGGCAGTAGACAAACGGATATGTATTACCACAGAACAGTAGCAGTAGCTATTACCTAAACATTTACATCAGTGGATGCATTTGGTTGCCGGTGGATATCTGGGTCTTTATGGGTTAATATGTAGCACTATTGACCCTTTGCACCGACGTCACAGTTCTCATGTGACTAGGGCTGCAGTTCCATGGTGGACGGCAAAAGCAACACAACAAACAAACGAATGAGCGACAGATTCTGTCTACAGCACTGAAAACAAAGTTTAGGAGTTGTCCTGTGAAGTGACTCACCTTACTGGTCTGCAGAAAGATTTGGAGAAGCTAGCGATAGCAGGGCTAACTACTGACCCATACCTTCTGCCTCCTGGTGTGTTTACAGATCTACCAATGTCCTCCAGTCTACTGGAGTTTAAAGCACACGATGTGTCCCATTCTGTTCTAAATGCAGTGTCCCCATACACAGGTGTGATCTAAAGCAGACTACAGTCTGGATGAGCCCAGTTCTTAGTCTCAGGTTCGATTCCCCAGTCGCTGTACTCCACTCACGGCAGAGGAATGGATCTCATAATAGTAAAGATACAGCTAACGTTAGCTAGCTAGCTGTGTGTGTTTTGAACATGTTTCCTCCTCATGTCATCCAAACTCAAACAGACTGGAACCAAAAGCAGCTCTAATGAACCAACACTGTGTAATAATGTGAGTGTGTGTCGTCAGTATCCTACAGTATTAGCTCTGCTGTTGAAGTGTCTGCCTTTGTACTGTCTACACAGTCATATGTACAGTTCCACCACTAGAACAGATGGAACAGCATCAGGACAAGAACAGTATTTATAGAACATAGTGGAGCTGGTCCAAAGGCAGACACCAGAACAGCAGAGCTGATACTGAAGGAACTGATGACACACACTGGAACACAGTGGATCATAGGAGTTAACCCAGTCTACCATCTAGCTAACATGTGGTTGAGCTAATGCTAATGCTGTGGACCCAAACACAGCCTGTTCTATCTGTAACATCAGGTCCATCAGATCCAGGCTCTGTCTGGAACCAGCTGAAACCATGGATGGAACTGTTGTGTGCCACCACTGGACGTGGAGAGCAGGGTTAAAAAAACAAACAAAAACGAGAACGTTCAGATCAAATTTGATATTAGTCAGTTTGCGCTGCAGTGTGCTGTCTTCTGCCGTCCGTCATGGCGTTTGTTTGCAGCACGAACACAGCGTGACGTAACGTGCAAAGGGTCAATATAGTTAAACTAGTCTAAATGACAAAGGGACATTGTTGAGTTCCATCCTCCTCTCTCCATCATGTCCATCCCAGGTTTGCCAGTGTCCTCTGTGTAAGAAGACCTTCCAGAAGAGACCAGACCTCCAGATCAACAGGACGCTTCGAGAGATTACAGAGCAGTTCAGATCAATGAAAGGAGGAGGAGGAGGAATGGGGCAGGACAAGAGAGGAGGAAGAGGAGGAGGAGGAGGAGGAGGAGGAGATGGAGATGATTTTCTCCATGAGTTGCAGAGAAAAGTCCTGCAACATCCACCAAAGCACAACGACTTCAATGAGGCTCAGTTTCAAGGTTAGGTCCAAGTGTTGGGGTTTGGAATTCAGAGTATGTGGATGGAAATGAATGTGTATGTGGATGGAAATGAATGTGTATGTGGATGGAAATGAATGTGTATGTGGATGGAAATGAATGTGTATGTGGATGGAAATGTGCTCAGTGAATGTAACCAAATTCCAAAGAACACCAGGTTAATTTGGACCATTTAACTTTAAATGACATTCAGTTAGTTTTCAAATGCTGTGGGGTAGCACCTGAGCAGGGACGCCCAGACCGCCCCCTTCCTGGTGACCTCTCCCAAGTCCACTGGAGGGACCCTGAGGTGTTCCACTGGTTCCATTCTGAGCCCCCACCCTGGTTGGCTGGACCCCTCCCCTATCTGAAAGGCTGAACCCAGACATCCTGCACAGAAAAACCACTGTATTTATCTAGTTCAAAATACTGAAAACATCCAAATATCTTTAAGGCTATGTCTAGACTCTAGACGACAATGCTCCTGGTCTTTGTCTTTAGTGGACTCTAACAGTTTGTGGTCCAGACTCGTATGGTTTCCATAAATCTGTGCGTCCAGGTGGAAACGGTCCATCTGGGTTCAACGGTGTCATACGTAGTCCACACCTGTATGTGGCGCTGTCCACAAACACAGACAGAGCCTATGGCAGGATCCACTCAGACCACAGAAGAATGCACTGAGCATGTGCAGGAGGTTCCGTCCTGGGGTTTCTTCTTCTGGTCACATGGTCCTATGGTCGTCATGGTTTCCATACAGTGGTGTTGGTCCTATCCATACGCCAACACCAGGGGGGCGGAGCCAACACCAGGGGGGTGGAGCTGGGACATGTTTACGCTCTGGGACCCGTTCGACAAAAATACCGTTTCAGGCACCAACAACGCCGGTGTCATGTGACCAAAGGACCAAACCATAGTGAACTGTAGTGGACTGACATAATTCCATTGTCGTGCGTATGGGGCGTATAAGATTTTGACATTTATATCATTATTCAGGAACATCATGATGATAAACTAAAGGTGATCATCCCTTCATTTCCTTCATCTACTCACGATGAATATTAGAAAGATGAGTCCAGGTCAATCAACCCCAAACATCTTTAAAATCACACAACAGATGAATGTCATATTTTTTTTTGGTCGTCTGTCTCCTTTTGGTGCAGAAGAACAAATTTGTTTTGCCAAGGGTAACTTTATAAAGTATATGAAGCGCCCCTTGATATTCTACTGTCTGTATTATGAGTTTGCTGAACCACATTTCGATGCCGGACCTGACATTGGGGGGGGGGGGGGGGAGCAAGAATGAAGAAGGTGGCGAAGACCCTCACAAGAAAATATCAACAATACAAACAGTAACAACCATAGTGATAATTATAATGGTAACAATAACTACAACCAGAACTGAGTAAATTGGGCAGAAGAGAGAAAACAAACACACAAAATTACAATAAAATAAAATACATAAGACCTATGAAATGATGAATATAAAAAAAGAAAACATGAATAGAATATCATACACCACGTTCACCCAAATAATCCCAGTACCAAATCCACCCACATCAGTAGTTCACATGAATCTGCTGTGACAGTGACTGCATCAGAAAAAAGAAAGAGAACAGGGCAAAGATGTACATAATATTTAACAGGCTATTTTTTGGGGAACAATACTCAACAGCTGACTTAAATGTTGTTTTTTACTGTCTTTATCCCTGTGTGTTTTGTCCTCACAGGCCAGCCCATCCAGACCTGTTATTCTCCGACCCACTCCCAGTACACAAACAAGCTAGCGTCCTCTGTGCCCAACCAGAGCCCCATGGCTGCCCTGGTCCTGATGCAGACCCACAACCACAACTCCATAGCTCCTCCGTGGAGCTTCAGTAACCGCAGACGGTTCACCTTGAGTGGGGCAGCAGACAGCCACAGCCTGCCTCTGTGTGACCTCCACCACAGAGGAATAATGGTACAGGCTTCACCCCACAGCAGCGCTGCTCCTTTGGTCATTTATTTGTACATTACTGAACATATGGATCATAAGTTTATCATAATTTAATAACACGCAATTTAATGTACAGGTTTTTTCCCCATTGAAATTAAGCCAATAAATTAAATGTGGAGGTTTAACTAGATCACAATGAAGCTGAAATGTCACTTGTTGCTACTCTGCTAAGCTAAGCTAAGATAGGCTAATATTTAGCAATACTACTTTTTTTTCTTTTTCCTTGTTCTCATCAATTCTTTATTTGCATATGTGTGTAATAAACATGATTTATCATATTCTGGTTTATCTAAACATTTGTCTAATCAAACTACTGCTGGAAAAAAGAAATAAGTTCAGCTGTAGTAAAAACCTTCCTTTATCTAGAAATGCTTTATCTTGCTATTGCTAATTTCAACTTTTAGCAGGTTATGCTAATAGTGCAGTTGGATTATTAAAGATGGATTCACAGGATACTATGTGGATGTAATCAATATTTATCAAATAACAGAGAGTAAATTACATTTAGCTTTAAGTAAAAAAGTAAAAGTATTATTGGCTTGTATTAGCTCTTCCAAGGTTCAAAAATGACGTTATGTATTTTTTTTTAATTCTAACATTTTGTTATCACGTGTAATATATCATAATATTTGTATTCGTTGTATAACACTGTAATTTTCTGGTTTGCACATCATATTTTCACCAAATATAATCTGTTTAATTCATTTCAAATTTCTGGTCAACTGATATAAAGCACTGAGGTTCTCTGTGGTCAAACTAGAATAAGTGGATGCAGTACGACACGATAAAAGTAGTCTTAAGTTCAGGAATACTGACGTAAAAGATCTGTGTTTTTGATTTCAGCTTTACTGTAGGGACGATCAAATGTGCATCTGTCCTGAATGTGCAACCTCAGACCATCCGGATCATGATGTGGTCAACATCGAAACTGAATACGTGAAAACAAAGGTAGGAAACGCCATGACTGACACTTCATGCTGATCGAATAATTTTGTTGTGCTATGCAATGAAAATAAGATCTATTCTATTCTATTCTATTCTATTCTATTCTATTCTACTGAAAGGCCTTTGCGTCCTTGTTTACCCTGTGAGCAGAACCACAGTCTGCACAGTGCCAGATCAGCTGGTGGACAGCAGATACCAGAGGCTCCTCATGTTTCTGAATCAGATGATGTGAATTAAAACCTAATAGTTTAGACCAGGGGTGTCAAACATGCGGCCTGGGGGCCAAATGTGGCCGGGGATGAATGTGTGAAATAGAAAAGTTAGTTCAGGTTCCACCTTCAGACCAGTTCAGTCTGCAGTGGGCCAAACCAGTACAATAATAACAGTGACAAAAGTCAAACTATATTATGATCAGGTTTACATCTATAAAGTTTTCTTAAAAATCTGAATAACAAGAACAACTTGAATTGTCTTAAGAAAAACAAATGCAATTTTAACAATATTCTGCCTCAGTTTATCAGTTTATCATTTACACACGTGCATTATAATCGCACAAAACATTTAATAACAGGCAGAATATTGGTCAAATTGCGTTTACTTTTCTTACTTTTCTTCTGTTTGTTCATATTTGTTCGGGTTTTCACATTTTTTTGTAAAAGTATTGTTTGGTAATGTAAACATTTTCATGTAATTTTACTTTTTTGCACCAAAAAAACAAAGAGAGAACTTGGGGTTGTCGTTATTTATAGATTATTATGATAATATTTTACTGGTCTGACCCACTGACCTACCAACTGTATAACTGCAACTGTAATTGGTCTGTATGTGGAACCTGAATTAAAATGATTTTGACACCATTGATTGTTCATATCTTCAGTGTCACTGTTGCATTTCACAAATTCATCCCACAGGCCGGACTGGACCCTTTGGTGGGCCGGATCTGGCCACTGGGCCACATGTTTGACACCTGTGTTTTAAAGGATAGTTTGTAGATGTAAACATTTTCACAATGTAAATTTACTTTTTTCACTCTAAAACATAGAGAAAAGTTTGGAGTTGACATTGTTTCTGTATTATTCTGTTCTTATTGTACTGGTTCCGGCCCACTGCAGATCAGACTGGGCTGAATGTGGAACTGAACGAACATGAGTTTAACAGACTGAAGGAAACAGAGGAGGAAGAGAGAGAAGGGCAAGGTTATTATCGTTCACGAAAACTAACAAAATGACCAAAACTAGAATTGTAAAAACATTTTCGTTAACTGAAATAAATAAAAACTATAATTAAAAGAAAAAAACATAACTAACTGAAACTGTATTGTGTGTTTACAAAACTAACTAAAACGGGTAAAAATTATGGATAAAATTCCCTTTGTTTTCGTCTTTGTTAATGTCGGATTGATACGAAATTGATTTATTTCACTCTAGCAATTTTCTGTGCTGTCACCATACGACACTTTTTGCTCCGTCACTGGTGTTCACTGTGGTTTCCAGTCGTCTTCTGGTCCCCACTCTACCTGGAAACATGGAGACTAAAGCAGCAGAGTCCTGTCTGGGATTGATTTGAATACGACCACAGAGAAGAAGAGAAAAAGAGACCACTAAACTAAAATTAATACTAAAACTAAACTAAAACTAAGCATTTATTTAAAAAAAAAAAAAGAAAAAAAAGGAAACTAATAAAAACTCGAAACTCTAAAAGCTCTAAAAACAAATTAAAATTAACTGAATTAGAGAAAAAAGTCCAAACTAAATAAAACTAAACTAGAATGAAAAATCCAAAACTATTTTTACCTTGGTGCAGGGCCAAAGTTTGTGACCTTATACTTACAAAAACGCTGCTGGAAAATCACAGAAATGTGAGCGAGTGTGTTTGGTTAAACTCTAATATGTGTGTGTGTGTGTGTGTGTGTGTGTGTGTGTGTGTGTGTGTGTGTGTGTGTGTGGTGTGTGTGTGTGTGTGTGTGTGTGTGTGGTGTGTGTGGTGTGTGTGTGTGTGTGTGGTGTGTGTGTGGGTGTGTGTGTGTGTGTGCGTGTGTGTGTGTGTAGGCCCAGCTGAGCACGTCTCAACAGGAGATCCAGGAGATGATCAGAGAGAGGATCAAGAAGATCGACGAGATCAAGAAGTCAGTGACTGAAATGGAGGTATGTCAGTCCAACACACTTCTGAAAAATAAACATCTGAGTGGAAGAACCTGTTCATCCTCCTTCCTTTATCAGAAATACACTCTGTTCCAGGACACGATGACAGTTATCTGGTAAACAACAGTGGAATAAGATGCCAAAAAACAGACACTTTTACCAACAGATCCATCAGTTACCGTATATTTCCTCTTGTTGAGGATCTTGGGAAAGTCTAAAACACACTTGATGTTTTTTTTTCCATAATATTATTGGATTTTTCCCCCTAAACATAAAAATACTTTTGCACAGGTGGATATCTGAGAATCTGCTCCTTTAATGCTGACCCAGATGAACCTCTGATACTCACTGTAAGACCAGATAAGTTGAGTTTACTTAAAAAATCTGAGGTGACCCGTTGCCTTAAAAAATGTAAGTAATGAGTAATGAAAACTGGAGTGTGTTAAACTTAAATGCTTGATTTGAATGGAATTACTATTTTAAGGACAACACACTAAATGTCAAGTTCATTTAACTTAAAATTTGCTGCATTGTCAGTTGCTTTGTATGATCGTTAGACTTAATATCATCAGTTCATTGGACTCAATTCCAAGTTGATTTAAATCAAAATCTTCTACAATATAAATTGCTTTGTATAATGATTAAATTTAATATATTGTAGCTAGGATGGAAGTTAGGCAGGAAGTTAGATCAATGTAATTTGGCAATGCAAGAAGTGCTTTTAATTTGGCAAAATAGAAAGAATTATATAACTCAGAAACAATCCTGTCTGAACAGTAAATCCATAGTTCTTCCTCTGGCTCTGACTCCTGGTGCAACTGTACAAAAATACAAAAACAGACACAAAAAGGCCAATAAACACTGACACACACACATTCAGTCCAAATTAACTCTAACAGCACAACCCACTGAACCCCTGCACAGAAAAACAACACATTTACAACAACAGGAACTATACCCACAATGCAATGCACAGATAAAAAGGTGTGGTCAGGACTAAAACTGAGGGATTTAAATCCATTCAACTGAAACTGTTTCGTACTTTTGACTATGTCTACAAATGAGTAGAATATACTGAACATTTTATAGTAATGAAATCAAACTGAAATCATTTAAATACACTGGAATTAAAGCATTTTAGTAAATACAAAGTCCAGGTTCACAGTGTAAACTACAGTTAAAGTGTGGTATTCCTCTGTTCTATGTAAACATGTTCCAAAGGCAGTGCACTACAAACGAATCATCCATTCACATATGTTTACCACTTTGTAAAGCAACAAATATAAAAAATAAAGTGCAAATAGCCAATTGTAATTTAAAGCCCATACCCTGACAAAAATGCTTAACATAAAACTGTATTAAATGTTCAGATTGACACAATTTAAAAGGTTTAAAACACGCTCCTGATCAAAATTAGTCACACCACCGAAGAATAATTGGTTTTTATTAGGATTGATGGATTTTTACAATCTTAAATAAGTTACCCAATTAGTTTATTATGTGGTTTTTGGATTTGTTGTTTTAATCTTATCTTGGTTTTAGTGATTAGTGATCATCTGGAAAACTACTCCACTCACTTTTATTTTTAAGGGATTTTTTTTATGTTATTTCTAGTTTTAGGGAATCTACTAAAGTATTTTACAAATTTTTTTTTTTTTTTTCAAATCTGGTGGGTTTTTTTCCTGCTATTTGTTTATATTTATTTCTGTCTACTAGCAATTATGTTTTATTTAATGTAAAAATATGTTCATATTTCTGTTTTCAACATCTGTGCACAGAAATGTGACAAAGGTCATTGTTATAGCAAACTAAATATATATTTTACCATGTACTGTATATGGTCAAATCTAACCCTAACCCTAGTAATGTGGATAAAATCAAAGCCCAGACTCTACTTAACTGACTTGACTCTTTCAACCCTGGCGTGTCATGGCTGACACACCCTGTGCTTATTCAGTTTGAATGGCTCTAACACTTTCACTGTTTGTGCAACTGGGAAAATTCCAGCGGTCTGTGAAACCTCACACGTTGCGCTTCTTTGGTTTTATTGGGTCATTATGGGAATTTCACTGATGCCTGTTCTAGAAGCTGGAGAAGAAGCAGAATTATAACAAGCAGTAAATTGTACACTGCAAAAAAGGAATATCTGACGTAGATAAACTGACTTGAATTTGGAATATTTATCTTGAAAGATCATTTTTTAAATTTATTTTAAATTTATTTACTTATTGAGAATTAATCTTGTTCAGATTATTTGACTTGTTCCAAGAATTTTCCTCTGGAGCTGAACCCCACTGAGATATTACAACTAACTCAAACAATATTTATAATAAAACCAGCTCCACTGTTGGAGGATGGAGGACACAGCAACTGTTTACCCTCAACACATTTGGACTGGATATATATATATATATATATATATATATAGTCATGTAAAAAATTATTAGACCATCCTTGTTTTCCTCAATTTCTTGTTCATGTTCACCTTTATTTTGTTTGTTTTGTACTTCCTGGATATGTGGGTTTGCATTTGGTTTTGTATTCATTTTGTATTATTACCTCTGCCAGGAGGTATTGTGATCGCTTTGCTTTGTGTGTTTGCGTGTGTGTTTGTTTGTTTGTTAGCAAGATAACTCAAAAAGTTATGGACGGATTTTCAGGAAATTTTCAGGAAATGTTGATACTGGCACAAGGAAGAAATGATTATAATTTGGTGGTGATGGGGGCACGGGGCCCACTGGTCTGCCTTGGTGGATGTCTGCGCTCTCCGAATGCTTTTCTTTTCTTTGAATGTATTTAGTTTGGTTTGTCTGACTTTATACAGTAGGACTTTAGAGCTAGTTGTGTACGGCTAACTATTAAGGCTATTATTATTTAGAAGGGGACAGGAAATGTCAAATTTTCTTCATCCTGCTCCTTTTCGATCATGTTTGTTCACCTGGTGATTATTGAATGTCTGCTGATGAAATGCACAACCATGAACAAAATAAATGAAATGAAATGGAAATTTTAATGCCTGGTCTAACTAAAGGTCCGTTTGTTTGGACAAATATAATGAGAACAACAAAATTATCTCATAGTAGTTTAATTTAACAGCTGATATCTATCCATTTAACATGTTTTCTTGATAATAACCCAAATCACTTCAGTTCTTACTTCAAAATCTATGTCATTGTACTGACAAAAACAGTGCTTTAAACATTCCATGTTTTCTTTTCTGTCTGTTTTAGTCACATGACACACACAGGAGTTAGGACTGGATTACAGAACCATTGTTTTGGATGACTTTGGATGGTCTAAAAATTTTTCTGTCACTGTATATATATAAATATATTTAAAGTTACTATGAAGACTTGAAACAAGTATTTTGTGTTTAAAATAAAGATTTTATCATTCTGTAATCCTTAGGTAATATTTTATTTTAAGCAAACTTGATAAGTGTAATTTTCTTACTGCACAGGCAGATCATTTTACTTGAAATAAGAGATTTTAACCCAATAACGAGTTTAATTTCCTTGTTTTTGTACAAGCCTCTTTTGCGGTGTAAATGATTGCTAGATTTTGAAAGATCTTGGGAAAAAAGTGCTCTGGAAAAATGGGTGAACAGACCCAATCACAGGATATTTTCTAACCTCTGAGTTAGTCACAATGAGACAAGAAAAAGTCCCGGTGGACCGTTTTGGCTCAGGGTTTAAAGGGTTAAAGGGCTGTAACATCTGCCCACAGTTGGCGGTGGAGCGGGAGACAGCGGGCAGCGTGTGCATGATGTCTGCGCTGGTTTCTGCCATCGAACGCTCCCAGGCTGAGCTGATGGAGGTGATGGAGATGAGCCGCAGGGCTGCAGGACACCAGGCCGACACCATGATCCGACAGCTGGAGATGGAGGTGGCAGAACTGAAGAGGAGAGAAAACGCACTCGCCAAGCTCTCCCAGTCTGATGACCACATGCACTGTGTCAAGGTAGGTGGAGGAGTGGAGGAGTGGAGGAGTGAAAGAGTGGAGGAGTGAAAGAGTGGAGGAGTGGAGGAGTGGAGGAGTGAAGGAGTGGAGGAGTGGAGGAGTGAAGGAGTGAAAGAGTGGAGGAGTGGAGGAGTGGAGGAGTGGAGGAGTGAAGGAGTGGAGGAGTGAAGGAGTGAAAGACTGGAGGAGTGAAGGAGTGAAAGAGTGGAGGAGTGAAGGAGTGAAGGAGTGGAGGAGTGAAGGAGTGGAGGAGTGAAAGACTGGAGGAGTGAAGGAGTGAAAGAGTGGAGGAGTGGAGGAGTGAAGGAGTGGAGGAGTGGAGGAGTGGAGGAGTGGAGGAGTGAAGGAGTGGAGGAGTGGAGGAGTGAAGGAGTGGAGGAGTGAAGGAGTGAAAGAGTGGAGGAGTGGAGGAGTGAAAGAGTGGAGGAGTGGAGGAGTGGAGGAGTGAAAGAGTGGAGGAGTGGAGGAGTGGAGGAGTGAAGGAGTGAAAGAGTGGAGGAGTGGAGGAGTGAAAGAGTGGAGGAGTGGAGGAGTGAAGGAGTGAAAGAGTGGAGGAGTGGAGGAGTGGAGGAGTGAAAGAGTGGAGGAGTGGAGGAGTGAAAGAGTGGAGGAGTGAAAGAGTGGAGGAGTGAAGGAGTGGAGGAGTGAAGGAGTGAAAGAGTGGAGGAGTGAAAGAGTGGAGGAGTGGAGGAGTGGAGGAGTGAAAGAGTGGAGGAGTGGAGGAGTGGAGGAGTGATGGAGTGGAGGAGTGGAGGAGTGAAGGAGTGGAGGAGTGGAGGAGTGAAGGAGTGGAGGAGTGAAAGAGTGGAGGAGTGAAGGAGTGGAGGAGTGAAGGAGTGAAGGAGTGAAAGAGTGGAGGAGTGGAGGAGTGAAAGAGTGGAGGAGTGGAGGAGTGGAGGAGTGAAAGAGTGGAGGAGTGGAGGAGTGAAGGAGTGAAAGAGTGGAGGAGTGGAGGAGTGGAGGAGTGAAAGAGTGGAGGAGTGGAGGAGTGGAGGAGTGAAAGAGTGGAGGAGTGAAGGAGTGGAGGAGTGAAGGAGTGAAAGAGTGGAGGAGTGGAGGAGTGGAGGAGTGAAAGAGTGGAGGAGTGGAGGAGTGGAGGAGTGAAAGAGTGGAGGAGTGAAGGAGTGGAGGAGTGGAGGAGTGATGGAGTGGAGGAGTGGAGGAGTGAAGGAGTGGAGGAGTGGAGGAGTGGAGGAGTGAAGGAGTGGAGGAGTGAAAGAGTGGAGGAGTGAAGGAGTGGAGGAGTGAAGGAGTGAAGGAGTGAAAGAGTGGAGGAGTGGAGGAGTGGAGGAGTGAAAGACTGGAGGAGTGAAGGAGTGAAAGAGTGGAGGAGTGAAAGAGTGGAGGAGTGAAAGAGTGGAGGAGTGAAGGAGTGAAGGAGTGGAGGAGTGAAGGAGTGAAAGAGTGGAGGAGTGGAGGAGTGAAGGAGTGAAGGAGTGGAGGAGTGGAGGAGTGGAGGAGTGAAGGAGTGGAGGAGTGGAGGAGTGAAAGAGTGGAGGAGTGGAGGAGTGAAGGAGTGAAAGACTGGAGGAGTGAAGGAGTGAAAGAGTGGAGGAGTGGAGGAGTGAAAGAGTGGAGGAGTGAAGGAGTGAAGGAGTGAAAGAGTGGAGGAGTGAAGGAGTGAAGGAGTGAAAGAGTGGAGGAGTGAAAGAGTGGAGGAGTGAAGGAGTGAAAGAGTGGAGGAGTGAAGGAGTGAAAGAGTGGAGGAGTGGAGGAGTGAAGGAGTGAAAGAGTGGAGGAGTGAAGGAGTGAAGGAGTGAAAGAGTGGAGGAGTGAAAGAGTGGAGGAGTGAAGGAGTGAAAGACTGGAGGAGTGAAGGAGTGAAAGAGTGGAGGAGTGGAGGAGTGAAAGAGTGGAGGAGTGAAGGAGTGAAGGAGTGAAAGAGTGGAGGAGTGAAGGAGTGAAGGAGTGAAAGAGTGAAAGACTGGAGGAGTGAAGGAGTGAAAGAGTGGAGGAGTGAAGGAGTGAAGGAGTGAAAGAGTGGAGGAGTGAAAGAGTGGAGGAGTGAAGGAGTGAAAGACTGGAGGAGTGAAGGAGTGAAAGAGTGGAGGAGTGGAGGAGTGAAAGAGTGGAGGAGTGGAGGAGTGGAGGAGTGAAAGAGTGGAGGAGTGAAGGAGTGGAGGAGTGAAGGAGTGAAAGAGTGGAGGAGTGGAGGAGTGGAGGAGTGAAAGAGTGGAGGAGTGGAGGAGTGGAGGAGTGAAAGAGTGGAGGAGTGAAGGAGTGGAGGAGTGGAGGAGTGAAGGAGTGGAGGAGTGGAGGAGTGAAGGAGTGGAGGAGTGGAGGAGTGGAGGAGTGAAGGAGTGGAGGAGTGAAAGAGTGGAGGAGTGAAGGAGTGGAGGAGTGAAGGAGTGAAGGAGTGAAAGAGTGGAGGAGTGGAGGAGTGGAGGAGTGAAAGACTGGAGGAGTGGAGGAGTGAAAGAGTGGAGGAGTGAAAGAGTGGAGGAGTGAAAGAGTGGAGGAGTGAAGGAGTGAAGGAGTGGAGGAGTGAAGGAGTGAAAGAGTGGAGGAGTGGAGGAGTGAAGGAGTGAAGGAGTGGAGGAGTGGAGGAGTGGAGGAGTGAAGGAGTGGAGGAGTGGAGGAGTGAAAGAGTGGAGGAGTGGAGGAGTGAAGGAGTGAAAGACTGGAGGAGTGAAGGAGTGAAAGAGTGGAGGAGTGGAGGAGTGAAAGAGTGGAGGAGTGAAGGAGTGAAGGAGTGAAAGAGTGGAGGAGTGAAGGAGTGAAGGAGTGAAAGAGTGGAGGAGTGAAAGAGTGGAGGAGTGAAGGAGTGAAAGAGTGGAGGAGTGAAGGAGTGAAAGAGTGGAGGAGTGGAGGAGTGAAGGAGTGAAAGAGTGGAGGAGTGAAGGAGTGAAGGAGTGAAAGAGTGGAGGAGTGAAAGAGTGGAGGAGTGAAGGAGTGAAAGACTGGAGGAGTGAAGGAGTGAAAGAGTGGAGGAGTGGAGGAGTGAAAGAGTGGAGGAGTGAAGGAGTGAAGGAGTGAAAGAGTGGAGGAGTGAAGGAGTGAAGGAGTGAAAGAGTGAAAGACTGGAGGAGTGAAGGAGTGAAAGAGTGGAGGAGTGAAGGAGTGAAGGAGTGAAAGAGTGGAGGAGTGAAAGAGTGGAGGAGTGAAGGAGTGAAAGACTGGAGGAGTGAAGGAGTGAAAGAGTGGAGGAGTGGAGGAGTGAAAGAGTGGAGGAGTGAAGGAGTGAAGGAGTGGAGGAGTGGAGGAGTGGAGGAGTGGAGGAGTGAAGGAGTGAAGGAGTGTAGGAGGTGTAGAAGGTGTAGAACAGGGTGTCACACTCCTGTTCTTACAGGTTCCACCTTCAGCCTAACATGATCTAAAATGGGCCGAACCAGTAAAAAACCAGCATAACCTATAAATAATACCTCCAAATTTTTCTCTTTGTTTTAGCACGAAAAAGTAAAAGTGCAGTTTCACCAGTATTCTGCCTCAGTTTATCATTTACAACTCACAGATCACAGTGGATCTACAAACACACAAAACATTAAATAACAGGTAGAATATTGGTACAGTTCCATTTATTGTTAGGTTGTTTCACATTTTTGTAAAAAGATAGTTTGTAATGGTAAACAGTTTCACCGTTAGTAATTTGACTTTTTTCACACTAAAACAGAGAGAATGATTTGGAGTTGTCGTTATTTATAGGTTATCATGCTAGTATTTTACTGGTCCAATCCACTTGAGATGGAATTGGTCAGAATGTGGCCCCTGAACTAAAATTATTTTTAGATCCTTGAACATTAATATCTTCAGTGTAATTTTTGCATTTGACAAATTCATCTCGTGGGCCAGACTGGACCCTTTGGCGGGCCGGTTTTGGCCTCTGGGCCACATGTTTGACCCCCTGGTGTAGAAGGTGAATACTTTATGTTTGTGTGTGCACTCACTCTGTTCTCATCAGAGGAAAGGTTATTATCGTTAACGAAAACTTATGAAATGACCAAAACTGGAATTGTAAAAACATTTTCATTAACTGAAATAAATAAAAATTATAATTAAAAGAAAAAAATGACCACTAACTGAAACTGCATTGTGTGTTTATAAAACTAACTAAAACGGATAAAAATTATGGATAAAATTCCCTTTGTTTTTGTTTTTTATCAATGTCAGATTGATCAGAAATCGATTTATTTTGCTCAAGCAATTTTATCTGCTGGCACCATATGATATTTAAGGGTCCGTCACTTGTGGTTTCCAGTCGTCTTCTGGTCCCCACTCTACCTGGAAACATGGAGACTAAAGCAGCAGAGTCCTGTCTGGGACTGATTTGAATACGACGACAGAGAAGAAGAGAAAAGAGATGACTAAACTAAAATTAATACTAAAACTAAGCATTTAGAAAAAAATGAAAACTAATAAAAACTATCAAACCTGCTCTAAAAACGAATTAAAACGAACTGAATTAGAGAAAAAAGTCCAAACTAAATAAAACTAAACTCTAATGACAAATCCAGAACTATCAGAACCGTGGTCAGAGGTTCAGGACTGACTGTCTGTCTTTACTCCAACATGTGCGCAGACGTTCCCAGCTCTGTCTGTGCCTCCGCCGGCCAAAGACTGGAGCGGCGTGTCGGTGAACTCTGACCTGGGAACTGGGACCATCTACAGGTCACTGGCAGCTCTGGTGGAGAAGTTTCAGGAAGAGCTGAAACACATAGCTGAAACAGGTCAGTGAAAAGCAGATGACTGAAGAAACACACACGTTACAGAGCCAGGATCCAACTGTAGGGAGAGGAAGTACTCAGCATCAGCATCATCATTATCTATATTATAAAAGCCAAGTGGCCTCTGTGTGTGTGTGTGTGTGTGTGTGTGTGTGTGTGTGTGTGTGTGTGTGTGTGTGTGTGTGTGTGCAGAGCTGTGGCTTTTTGACTGTGTGAACAGCCTAGTGAAAACAGCAAAATGATAGAACCAATATTTTGGCAGATATTAGTAATTTTTAATCCAATATCCTTATAATTACGTTGCTATGTCCAGAAGTCTTTAGCGGTGACTGCTGGACAAATGTGGTACAACACGCACAAATGCACAACAGCAGAAAAACGTCCACATCTAGAACCTGTGGATCCACACGGGTCAACGCACTAGTTCTTTAAACTTTCCTTTAAAATACTGTATTTATTCTGTTATTGAACATGAAAACACAGGAGTTCTCTGAGTGAAGACCCACAGCTTTTGACATTTTTTTCATCATTGTTTCTAAAAAAAAAAAAAGAACCTTTTATTGGATTATTTGGATCCTGAATACTCCAATAGCTATGGCTGCAGAGAAACCATAGGAATTACTGTATATACGAAGATACTTAAAAATGTAGTTAATCCAAAATGACAACAAAATGTGTCCAGTATTCAGTTTAAACTGGTGATTCAGTATTTTAGTGTTTCACACAGCATTCCAAGAATAAGGATGTTGAATGAAAAAGCATCTTTACTCAGGCAAAAGACACTTTAGATGAATGTGAGATGTCAATGTGATGAAAAGGTGCCCCCTGCTGGTGCAAAGTGGTACATGTCAGCCACACAGTCACCATTAGAGGAGTTTATCAGCAAGAATCTGGTGATATGATACAAATCACAATACTGGGATCACAATACGATATATTGTGATACTGTTAAAAAAACAATTTTCTGTTTGTTTCTTTTTTTTATGATTATTTCCTGGAAGAATTTAATTACACCAGAAATCTGCACAAATACTAAACACAGTTTTATTTGATCCCAACAGGATCTAATGTTCTATCACCAAATGTTCCTGTGTTCAAACTGAAATTCTATTTTACAGACATTCCAGTTTCAGATCCTGTTCAAATGTTCAGATTCTAGATCACTGATGGAAAAACACCTTTAAAATCACAGACGGAATGTGTGTGAATCAAATCCGATTTTCTGGTATTTTACCATTTCTACAAATATTCAAAGCATAATTTTTTTCAATTTTGGGATTATTTTAAAAACAATAATTTCAGGAAATACTCATTATAACTGACTTTTTTTTTTTTTTTTTTTTTTATCAATGTCTCCTTATAAAAACTCCTTCGTGGGGAAAAAAATGTTTAAACTTGCAGTGAAAAGATTGTTGCTCTAAAATACAACATGTTGATTGGAATATTAGTTTGTTTTACCCCAGTTATCTACTGTCTAACACAGGGCTGTGTACTGGCAAGAACTCTATGGATACGATACAAATCACAATATTAGGATCATGATACGATATGTCACGATATATCATGATACTGTTAAAAAGGTAAATTTTTGTTTGTTTCTTTTTAAAAAATTATTTCCTGAAGAATTGAATTCCAGCAGAAATCTGCACAAATACTAAACACATTTTATTTGATCCCAACAGGATCTAATGCTCTGTCACAAAATGTTCCAACTGTGTTCAAACTGAAATTCTGTTTTCCAGACATTCCAGTTTCAGATCCTGTTCAAATGTTCCGATTCTATTAGTTCACAACTAACATCAGAACAGGATTGGAGTTCAATCCCAACAAAGAAACAAACATTATTGAATAAAACAGTGTGAAATAATAATAAATAAAATATAAACAAAAAAGAAAAGAAAAAAAAAACAAAAATGAACCTCTACAACATCTGCATTTGAATAAATACCTAAAAGTATTGATACAGTACTTTTTAATATCGATACAGTATTGTGAAATGAACTATCGCCGTAGAAGCAGAAGTGATATTTTCTTGCCCCCTGTAGTCGTCATCATCATCTGAAGCGCGTCATATGAATGTCCTTTAGACATGTTTAGTCTGTGAACTGAACAGGTGATAAAGCAGACACTAAATGCCTGTAACTATGCCAAACAAACATTTATATTGTGGTTCCTCTTCAGGTTTTCCAGCCTCAGCGCTGGAGCCCAGCCCAGTCCGAACCCAGCCCAGTAAGTGTTGACTCCACCTTAGAATGACACCTCACCCACAATACAAATACACACCAAATAAAATATAATCCTCCAGTCCACCTTAAACAGATGATAAATGACAGTGTGCCGTGCATCTTTAATCCTCCCATAAACCCTTTCTAATATTTAAGGGTGTGTGGACGTTCCATTTCAAACAGGTGCATGTAGCACACAGCTGCCTTTTTGAATTGAATCTGATCAGTGTCCACTTGTTTGTAAATTTCATCCATAAAGCAGAGCTGTCAAACCCATTTTCTTCCAGGGGCACATTCAGCCCAGTTTAATCTGAAGTGGGCCGGACCAGTACAATAATAGCATGATAGGCAATAAATAATGACAACTCCAAATTGTTTTAGTGCAAAATATAACGTTCAACTATGCCAATATTTACATTTACAAACTATCCAAACAAAAGGGATGTGAATAAGCTGAAAAATGAAATTTGTTAAGAAATATAAGTGCAATTTTGTCATATTATGTCTTGACTTATCATTTATACATGTGCATTACAGATCAGATCTACAAAGACACAAAACATTTAGTAACAGGCAGAATATTGTTCAAATTGCACTGAATTTTCTTTTAGACATTTCAGGTTCATATTTGTTCAGGTTATTCACATTTTGTTGTTAAAGGATAGTTTCTTCATGTAAATATTTTCATAATTTAGTGTTTTTTGCACTAAATCAAAGACAAAAAATTGATGTTGTCATTATTTATAGGTTATTATGATATTATTTTTGAGTTCGATGCCCTAACTTGTACTTTGCAAATCCATCCCAGGGGCCAGATTGGAACCTTTGGTTTTGGCCCCTGGGACGCATGTTTGACTCCTGTGCCATAAAGACCCAGTGTTACTTTTCTGGTTGTTCCCAAATGGATTTTTCTCTATATTTAACTTTTCTTCAGTGATTTATCACCATTTATTTTAATATTATCCTCTGCATTTGGCAAATTTCACTGTAAATTATGTATTTTCCTATATTTAGTTTGGATGTTCATGAAAAATCAGTAAATTCAAAGGTTATTTAAAATCGAAGAAAAAGTGACTTTTCAGGAAGTATATTAATAGCTGAACATAAAACAAGTGTCTCCATTCACTGTTATTTTATTAGAAACAAAGAATACTGAATAAACAGTGTCTTTTTCAGTCCAGTCTGTCTCTAACTGAACATAAACCCAGTGTGTCCATCCACTGGCATTGACCCAACTCCATGGGTTTGACTGGAGAATCAGTGTTGGAGAAGATGGTGGTGTTTCCACA
Source organism: Sphaeramia orbicularis (assembly GCF_902148855.1). Lineage (NCBI taxonomy): Eukaryota > Metazoa > Chordata > Actinopteri > Kurtiformes > Apogonidae > Sphaeramia > Sphaeramia orbicularis. The sequence goes on along the minus strand of NC_043974.1, from coordinate 2,919,029 downwards.
GTAACTATGGACGCACTTATTATTTTGTTTAATTTTATTATTTCACTTGTATTTTTTTTTTTTTTTTTACTTGTTTTTGTCCTTTTTGTTGCCTATTTTCTTTCTTTCTTCAATTTCTTTCAGTTTGTGGCTTGTTTTGTTCATGTTACTTATTTATTATCATTTTATTGGTTAATTTGGCTGTTTTTGTTCATTTTGTTGCTTAATTTATTCTTTTTCACTTCATTTTAGTCAATTTTTGCAAATTTTTTCCACTTTTTTTCTTTTATTTATTTTTTTATCATTTTGTGAATTGTTTAGTCATTTTTGTTCATTTTACTTATTAATATACATAAACCCAGTGTGTCCATCCACTGTCATTGATCCAACCCCATGGGTTTTACTGGGGAATCAATGTTGGAGAAGATGACGGTGTTTCCATGGTAACTACAGAGCCTCTGAACCTCCAAATATGGTCATATCTGATGACCATGAAAAGATGAAGAACTGTATTTTACACCAATTATTGACATGGATTAATAGGATTAGTGGATCAACA
>NC_043974.1:2908491-2913491 GCF_902148855.1 Sphaeramia orbicularis | reverse complement strand
TGGGCCCTAGTTCTGGAGCCTTTGGATCAGCTGGTTCTGGTCCTAGTTTTGGACCCTTTGGATCAGCTGGTTCTGGGCCCTAGTTTTGGAGCCTTTGGATCAGCTGGTTCTGGGCCCTAGTTTTGGAGCCTTTGGATCAGCTGGTTCTGGTCCTAGTTTTGGAGCCTTTGGATCAGCTGGTTCTGGTCCTAGTTTTGGAGCCTTTGGATCAGCTGGTTCTGGGCCCTAGTTTTGGAGCCTTTGGATCAGCTGGTTCTGGGCCCTACTTTTGGACCCTGGTTGTCAGTCCTGATGAAACCACGTATATTTGTTTCAGGTCCAAATAGCGCTGATCCCCTCCACCCTGGATCAGGTCTGGGGAGTGACGTATGTGCAGACCCCCTATAGTGTAAAAGTGTACTGTAAACCCATTTAGTTCATTTGTCCCTGTTCATGTGGTCCCAGTGGTTTAGTCCTGTTCATGTGGTCCCAGTGGTTTAGTCCTGTTCATGTGGTCCTGATGGTTCTGCTCAGTCCAAACGTCTCCCCTATGACCCTGGACTCAGAACAGGTGGTTCTAGTTTGTACATCCAGGTCACTGGGAAATTCTGGATCCACCACTGGTTGTTGAATTGCTGCAGTCCAGTTGTGTCCCATAAATCCATGGTGCCATGGTGTCCATAAATGTGGACTTTTCCTCGGTCCGGTTCTGCGTTCCCTTCTTCTGGAGTTGAAGACAGTCAGTGCAACAGCAGCAGATGAACCCACACTACAGCGGACACACCAGGAGGTTCTGATCCAACTGAGGCAGAACCAGAACCAGATGAACCCACACTACAGCGGACACACCAGGAGGTTCTGATCCAACTGAGGCAGAACCAGAACCAGATGAACCCACACTACAGCGGACACACCAGGAGGTTCTGATCCAACTGAGGCAGAACCAGAACCAGATGAACCCACACTACAGCGGACACACCAGGAGGTTCTGATCCAACTGAGGCCAAACATCTGCTGTAAACCAGAACCAGAACACAACTAGACAGGACTGGACCACAATGAACACATGTGGACCAAGCTTATTATCGTTAACGAAAACTAATGAAATGATGAAAACTAGAATTGAAAAAAACATTTTCGTTAACTGAAATAAATAAAAACTATAATTAAAAGAAAAAAACATAACTAACTGAAACTGTATTGTGTTTACAAAACTAACTAAAACGGATAAAAATTATGGATAAAATTCCCTTCGTTTTTGTCTTTGTCAATGTCCGACTGAAATAATTTTATTTCGTCACCATACGACACTTTTTGCTCCGTCACTGGTGTTCACTGTGGTTTCCAGTCGTCTTCTGGTCCCCACTCTACCTGGAAACATGGAGACTAAAGCAGCAGAGTCCTGTCTGGGATTGATTTGAATAGGAGCACAGAGAAGAAGAGAAAAGAGACCACTGAACTACAACTGAACTACAACTGAACTACAACTAAACTACAACTGAACTACAACTGAACTACAACTGAACTACAACTGAACTACAACTAAACTACAACTGAACTACAACTGAACTACAACTGAACTACAACTGAACTACAACTAAACTACAACTAAACTACAACTGAACTACAACTGAACTACAACTGAACTACAACTGAACTACAACTGAACTAAAACTAAGCATTTAGAAAAAAATGAAAACTAATAAAAACTAACAAACCTGCTCTAAAAACAAATTAAAACGAACTGAATAAGAGAAAAAAAGTCAAAACTAAATCAAACTAAACTAGAATGAAAAATCCAAAACTATTAGAACCTTGGTTTAGACAGACTGGACTGGACTAGAACCACAGCAGAACCAAACACTGTTCAATGGAAACACCTACAAGGACAAACTGGACTGGGTCAGAACTGGACAAACTGGACTGGGTCTGAACTGGACAAACTGGACTGGGTCAGAACTGGACAAACTGGACTGGGTCTGAACTGGACAAATATCACTTATTTTGGTCAAACTGTCATGGAAACCCAGCTGGTGACTGATCTGAGACCTGAGAGAGCGTGAAGGAGTGAACGTCTGGAGCAGTTCAGCAGATACTACAGACCACGGCCACTGAGGCCTTTAAAAACAAACTAAAGAATTTTAAAATGCATTTGGAAACGAACTGGGAGCCAGTGAAGTGATGCTAAAACTGGGCTGATGAGGTTCCAGTTTTTGGCTCCAGTTAAAATTAGGGCTGTGTATGGGCAAGAATCTGACGATATGATACAAATCACAATACTAGGATCACCATACGATATATCACAATATATCATGATACTGTTAAAAAGGCAATTTTTTGTTTTTCTTTTTTTTAAATGATTATTTCCTGGAAGAATTGAATTACAGCAGAAATCTGCACAAATCCTAAACACATTTGTATTTGATCCCAACAGGATCTAATGTTCTATCACCAAATGTTCCAACTGTGTTCAAACTGAAATTCTGTTTTACAGACATTCCAGTTTCAGATCCTGTTCAAATGTTCAGATTCTATTAGTTCACAACTAACATCAGAACAGGATTGGAGTTCAATCCCAACAAAGGAACTAGCATCTGCTTCTCAGTAAAAAGTGCTTTTTATTTTTTTATTTTCTTCAAATAACCATTATTTAATAAAACTGTATTAAATAAGAATAAATAAGGTATGAACAATAAAGAAAAACAAAAAACAAAATGAACCTCCGCCATTTGAATAAATACCTAAAAATATCCGTACAGTACTTTTTAATATCGATACAGTATTGTGAAATTAAATATCATGATATATAGCAGAACTGATATTTTCTAACACCCCTAATTAAAAATCAAGCAGCAGCATTTTGAACCAGTGACGTCTGGATAAACCCAACATAAAGTGCGGTGCAGTCGTCTAAACGAGTTGTGATAAAAGGATGGATTAAAATCTCCAACTGATGCAGAGGGAGAAATGGTTTGACTTTGTCCATCTGTGTCAGATGGACTTTAGCTCTGATTTAATCTGAGCATCACATTTAAGAACAGTGTCCAGCCTTAAGCCCAGGTTTGTTGCAGAATGTGTCAGATATTGATGTAAAATAATAATAATAATAATAATAATAATAATAATAATAATAATAATAATAATAATGATAATAATGATAATAATAATAATAATCCTACTGTATAATGCACGTTTTGCGTCTGTCCAATGTCCGCTCGATGTGTGATCGATGTTGCAGCACAGGAGGGCGTTTAGGCACCACAGGTACAATGCCGCTAGTAATAATAATAATAATAATAATAATAATAATAATAATAATAATAATAATAATAATAATAGCTTTATTTATATAGCACCTTTAAAAACAAAGTTTACTAAGTGCTTTGACAGACAAAGCAGAAGGACACCACAGCAGGATACAAGATGCAAGTAAAGACACTAAAGCAGAAGCAACACAACAAGAGAGATGTGGACAACAAATGCAGAAACATGACACTTTGAATGAATTAAGTGAATCGGAGTAAAGAGGGCAGGGATAACGTAACATGATGCTGTCAAATCAATGCAAAAATGAAGAAGTGAGATAAAACAACATCATGTATGAAAATATAAATGAATTATCAGACAGGATAAAAATCAAATTAAAAAAATTAAAATAAAAAAACCCCAGATCTACATCAATTTTGGACGTATCGCTAGGCCCAAACAACATGACCTCAGTTTTTTAATCGTTCAGGTGTAAGAAATTCAGTGACCTCCACGCCTTCAGTTCTGTAACAGACCGGAGGAGGTGTTCACGTCCATGTCACATCATACACCATATGAAGTCATTTAATACTTAACCACCCAAAATGTCTGAGCTTGTTTAAGGAGGACGTTCTGCTTCTGAAAAGACATGAAAAAGTCAACACGTGTTCCTCCAGTCGCAGATACAGGACAGTGTTTTCCAGCATGGATCATCTCCTCAGTTTCTCACCTGTAACCCTCCAGCAGACGACAGCTCAGAGCACAAACATGCTGATGACCTCCACACTGTGCACTGTTTCCCAGAACAGGCTGCTTTGGGCCGTTGTATCCTGGCTCTGGTTGACGTAGATCAGGTTTAATGTTGACACAATAAGAGCAGTGCTTCAGGGTTCTGATGTGGGATGCCATCTGCCTGTATCAGATGATGGTTCTAATGGTAATTTAAGCTGTGGAGTCACACCTGAACTGGTTTGTGTGAGTTTCACAAGGTCAAGCCATTAAATATGGGTTTACTTTTACTGATCCTTCATTTATTCTGGAAGGTCCCACGGACATATCAGGGTTCTAACAGTTTTGGATTTTTCATTCTAGTTTAGTTTGATTTAGTTTTGACTTTTTTTCTCTTCAGTTTTAATTAGTTTTAGAGCAGGTTTGATAGTTTGTATTAGTTTCATTTTTTCTAAATGCTTAGTTTTAGTATTAATTTTAGTTTAGTCGTCTCTTTTCTCTTCTTCTCCGTCGTCATATTCAAATCAGTCCCAGACAGGACTCTGCTGCTTTAGTCTCCATGTTTCCAGGTAGAGTGGGGACCAGAAGACGACTGGAAACCACAGTGAACACAAGTGACGGACCCTTAAATATCATATGGTGACAGCAGATAAAATTGCTAGAGCGAAATAAATCGCTTTTGTATCAATCCGACAGCGACGAAGACAAAAACAAAGGGAATTTTATCCATGATTTTTATACGTTTTAGTTAGTTTTGTAAATACACAATACAGTTTCAGTTAGTTATCATTTTTTTCTTTTAATTATAGTTTTTATTTATTTCAGTTAATGAAAATGTTTTACAATTCTAGTTTTCGTCATTTCGTTAGTTGTCATTAACGATCATAACCTTGGGACGTATAAGATCTGTTCATCCAGGGAGTCCTCACATAAAAAAATATTTATACGCACTCTTGTCCATAACGTTGGAATCAAATATTTTACTGTTCTGGTGAAATGACTGGGACAGTGTGATTTATTCTTAATGGATAAAGTGTAAGTGGGAA
>NC_043974.1:2863491-2905991 GCF_902148855.1 Sphaeramia orbicularis | reverse complement strand
GCACTAAAGATGGAACTGTATGGACACTGTGTGACCAGTTTACAGATCAACTATGAGTCTCTGTTTCAGAGATAGATAGATAGATAGATAGATAGATAGATAGATAGATAGATAGATAGATAGATAGATAGATAGATAGATAGATAGATAGATAGATAGATAGATAGATAGATAGATAGATAGATAGATAGATGCTGCTTCTCCAGGACATGTGCAGTACTGTGAGTTTTCAGAGTGCATTAATCAAACACAGTTAACCTGATCATTAGAATTTAAGCGGTAATACAAACCGTCTGGAATTTTACCGTGGTTTATCGTTATACCGGTAATCGGTACATCCCTAGTATACACTTTAATCTGAATTAACCCTGAAGCATAGATGTAAACGTTGCATCCCAAAAAGTACCAATTCAGTCAGATCGAACACAGACCAACAGAGGTGAGGCCCAGTAGGTGACCCTTCAGACCAGGGTTCGACTGGGGCGTGGGTCAGGCCTGTGTGTCTGCACGAGTCTGGGGATACGATACAATCACAATACCAGGATCATGATACGATATATCTTTTTTTTTTTTTTTTGGTCTGCATTGTGTATATTTGTTTGTTCAATATGAATAACATGTTATGTAGTTCATTCCATATAAACAAGAGGAACGTACATATGTGTCGTATACGACGAATACGCTCAGTCGCACAACACTTTGCCCCTCCCACTCACTGATACCCTGCCTACCAGTAGGCCTGTGTATCGGCAAGAGTCTGGGGATATGATACAAATCACAACACTAGGATCATGATACGATATATCACGATACTGTTAAAAAGGCAATTTTTGATTTGTTTCTTTTTTTAAATGATTATTTCCTGAAAGAATTGAATTCCATCCTAAATCTGCCCAAATCCTAAACACATTTTATTTGATCCCAACAGGATCTAACGTTCTATCAGCAAATGTTCCAACTGTGTTCAAAGTGAAATTCTGTTTTACAGACATTCCAGTTTCAGATCCTGTTCAAATGTTCAGATTCTATTAGTTCACAACTAACATCAGAACAGGATTGGAGTTCAATCCCAACAAAGGAACCAACATTATTGAATAAAAGAGTGTGAAAGAAGAAGAAATCAAATAGAAACAGTAAAGAAAAAACAAACAAACATGAACCTCCATCATGTCTACATTTGAATAAATACCTAAAAATATCCATACAGTACTTTTTAATATCGATACAGTATTGTGAAATGAAATATCACAGTATTTTGCAGAACTGATATTAATGTTCTGATGTTAATTTTCTTCCAGCCCTAGTGTGGTCGTCAGTAGGTAAAGCCACCATTGAATAAAATGTCCATACAACTGTTGAAGCAAAAAGGTGACAGGAAAATAAATGCTCAAATCTATTACCAATGATCTCCAACAGGAAGGTTTTCTACTTCACTGTCTGCTCTGAGCTGACCTGGGTGTGCTTTGACCACATGTTTCGTCGTGTTATTCATTGTGTGTTTTCTTTTTGTGCAGGTGAAGTGTGGGGATCGGCACCAGTTGGTCCCTGACAACCCAGAGAGGTTTGACAGAGTGGTGTGTGTCCTGGGCAGGGAGGCCATTTCCTCTGGGAGGCACTACTGGGAGGTCCGTTCACTTCCAACACATACTGACCAGGTGTCAAACATGTGGCCCAGGGGCCAAATCCAGCCCACCAAAGGGTCCAGTCTGACCCCTGGGATGAATGTGTGAAATGCAAAAATTACACTAAAATATGAACCATCCTTTTAGTTCAGGTTCCACATTCAGACCAGTTCAATCTGCAGTGGGCAGGACCAGTCCAATACTATCAGGATAACAGAGAAATAATGACAACTGACAATGTGTCTGTTTGGAAATGGAAATATTTTCATGTATTTACACTAAAACAAAGAATAATTTTGCAAAAAATGTGAATAACCTGAAATGTCTTCAGAGAAATAAGCAATTTTACCAATATTCTGTCTGTTATTAAATGTTTAGTGTGTTTGTAGATCCACTGTCATCTGTCAGTTCTAGTGTACATGTGGAAATGATAAACTGAAGCAGAATGTTGTTAAAATTACACTGATTTTTTCAGTTTGTTCATGTTATTCACATCTTTTGAAAGGAGAGTTTGTAGATGGAAACCTTTTCATAATGTAAATGTACTTGTTTTAAATGAATGAATGAAATCTTTATTTTGAACATATTGACAGTGAAATCAAAACAAAAATCAAACAACAAAATATAAGTACTGGTACATAAAGGACTGATAAACAAACAACCAAAATAAATAAATAGCAATAGTAATAATAATAATAATGTAAATAAAACAAATGAAATGAAATTATACATGCTCAAAAAGCAGCAGAAGAAGTAAAAACTTCTGAACTCCTTCCCCCAGTTTCTAAAACAGATAAAAGTTTGCAGTTGACCTTATTTACATATTATTCTGTTCTTATTGCACTGGTCCGGCCCACTGCAGATCAGGTTTGGCTGAATGTGGAACTGAACTGAAATGAATATGATGAATTACTTCTGTTCTTAAAGTAATAGTAGAAGTCTTGGAGGATGGTGTGGTTTGTGGATGTGATTCCTGTAAGACTGTGGTTGAACACATCCCAGCTGCTTCACAGACTTGCGCCTGTGGAAGTGCAGGCGTTACATCCTGGACTTACTTCCTGTCTCTGAACAGGTGGAGGTGGGCGGGAAGACGGACTGGGATCTGGGCGTGGCCAAACAATCCATCAACAGGAAGGGGAAGATCGAGGTCACACCCAACAACGGATACTGGTTCCTCAGTCTGCGAGACAAGTGAGTTGTGCCGTAGTGCAGGTCTGTGGAACTCAGTTCAGTTCAGATCCACATTCAGCCGCATCTGATCTGCAGTCAAATAAGAACCGAAGAATATGGAAATAACAACAACTCCAACGTTCTGTCTTTGTTTTAGTGCAAAAAAAAACTTTAAATTGTGAAAATACTTACTTTTACAAACTATCCAAACAAAAAAGATGTGGATAACCTGAAAAAACTGACATTTCTGAAGAAAAATCAGTGCAATTTTAACAATATTCTGCCTCAGCCTACCATTTCTACATGTGCATTATGGATCAGATCTACAAAGACACTGGTGACATGTACGAACGTCAACAAACTATCCTTTCAAACTATGTGAACAACATGAACAAACTGAAAAAAATGTAATTTTAACATTATTCTGCCTCAGTTTCTCATTTCCACATGAACATTATAACTGACAGATGACAGTGGATCTACAAACACACTAAACATTTAATAACAGACAGAATATTGGTAAAATTGTACTTCTTTCTCTGAAGACATTTCAGGTTATTCACATTTTTTGCAAAATTATTCTTTGTTTTAGTGTAACACACAAAACATTTAGTAAAAGGTGGAATATTATTAAAATTGCACTTCCCTCCAGACATTTCAGGTTGTATTTACATTTACAAAGAGAAACATTTGAGTTGTGAGTATTTATAGGTTATTATGAGATTGAATTGGTCTGAATGTGGAACCTGAACTAAAAGGATTGTTCATGTCTTCAGTATAATTTTTACATTTCACATACTCATCCCAGGGGCCAGACTGGACCCTTTGGGGGGCCAGATTTGGGCCCTGGGCCACATGTTTGACACCTGTGGCGTAGTGAGTCAGTAGAAACCGGTCAAATACTTCCAGAATAAAAGTAGTGACATTTGACCACGTGGGAGTGACTGATTTTTTTTTTTTTTTTTAATGCAAAGAAACAAATATTTTAATCAGTAACATGTGAAACAAACATTCTTTTCTGCTGGTAGTCAGTCATTTTTCTGTAAAAACTGGACTACTGTTGGACTGTTTCTCCAGGACCCCCATCAGCCATAAGGGTCATGGGGCCCTTATTTTATTTTATTTTATTTTATTTATTTACGTGTGAGTCACTGATAAAGACAAATCCAGTCCTGATCCGGCCCACCAGAGGGTCCAGTCCGGCCCCTGGGATTAATTTGTGAAATGCAAAAATTATACTGAAGACATTAACGATCCTTTTAGTTCAGGTTCCACATTCAGACCAATTCGATCTCATAATAACCTATAAATACTCACAACTCAAATGTTTCTCTTTGTAAATGTAAATACAACCTGAAATGTCTGAAGGGAAGTGCAATTTTAATAATATTCCACCTGTTACTAAATGTTCTGTGTGTTTGTAGATCCACTGTGATCTGGAAGTTATAATGTTCATGTGGACATGAGAAACTGAGGCAGAATATTTTTAAAATTACATTTTTTTGTTATTCACATTGTTTGACAGGATAGTTTGTAGATGTAAACATTTTCATCATGTAATTTTACTTTTTTCACTGTAAAACATTGAGAAAAGTTTGGAGTTGACATTATTTACATATTATTCTGTTGTTATTTTATTGGTTGGGTCCACTGCAGATCAGATTTAGCTGAATGTGGAACTGAACTAACATGAGTTTGACAGCCCTGAACTGATGATAAACCATATATTTATATTTATATTTATATTTATATTTATATTTATATTTATATTTATATTTATATTTATATTTATATTTACCCAAGACACTTCTGATAGTTTTGTACTTTTCTTGTGAAGCTTCATGTTATTAATTTTTTTCCATCTCCTCAGGAGTAAGTACGCCTTCCGTACAGAAACATCCACTGACGTCCCTCTGAACCTGCGACCCCACAAGATTGGAATATTTGTGGACTTTGAGAGAGGACAGGTGCAGTATGGGAAATGTAGTTCATTAGTCAGTTGTTGTTTTTTTTATCTCACCTCATTAGTATCTGATCACTAATCCTTTGGCCTCTGGCTGGTTTTGCAGGTGTCCTTCTACAACGTCGATACTAAGATCCACATCTACACCTTCAACGACGTGTTCAATGAAAACATCTACCCGTTCTTCAGCCCCTTTACAAATAAATCTGGAAAGAACGACGGGCCGCTCGTCATCACACCAGTAAACCCAACAGAATGATAGAAAACCTGAAAGCTTTGGATTTGTTTGTTTTTTTAACGGTCATCTTCAGTCTTTAACTTTCCCGTAGCTGTGAACTTCCTGAGGATCTGCGTCAGACTTTTTCTATGCTTTGTAAACACACATAAGAGGGCTGTTGCATAATGTGAATTATGCATGTTTGGGGATTCATTCAAAAATGCTCATCCAGTGATATTTTGAAGACATGTTTTAACTTTTTCATGAGGTGACTCTTAATGAAACAGTAACAGTGTACATAGTTTATCTTATTTGTAATAATTGTAAAAGTCTAATTATTTTATTGCAATGTTTCTTTAACCTCCTCAGACCCAGGAAATGTCAGCAAAGTACCAGCTTTATTTGTTTTTTTATTAAATCAGTGCCTATATTGGAAACGTCATGATGTGACAGTTTTTTCAGATGCAGTTTTTTTTTTTTTAATTTTTATGGAATGTCCTTTGTGGTGGACAGTTTTTTCTTTTTTTTGTACAAAGCTGTGAAACTCTTGTCAGAAAACCCACAGCTGGGTCTACGGAGGATATGCATTTAACATCCTAAGAAAAACAGCATTGGACAAATCTTTGAATTTTTGTATTTCCTTATATAAAAAAAACAAAAAACATAAAAATCTAGGACTATTGTCTTATTTTAGTGTCCATTTGTAAAATATATATATTAAAAAAAAAATATCTAATTTACAAATCATGTTATAATGCTGCTAAAATTATACTGATACTAACTTTGTCCTCATGTATAAAGTTGAATAAACATTAAATATATGGTATTAACCACAGTGAATGTTCATCAGTGTCTTCATTTAATCCACAGGTGTCACACGTACTAGAGCAGGGCTGTCAAACTCCTGTTAGGTCAGGGGCCAAATTCAGCTAAATTTGATCTGAAATGGGCTGAACCAGTCAAATACCTAGAAGCACTCGGAGAGCGCAGACCTCCACCAAGGCTGATCAGTGGGCCCCCCCCGTGGGCCCCCCCACCCCCGATCACCACCAAAATTTAATCATTTCTTCCTTATCCCATTTCCAACAAACTCTGAAAATGTCATCCAAATCTGTCCATAACTTTTTGAGTTATGTTGCACACTAACGGACAGACAAACAGACAAACAAACAAACGCTGGCAAAAACATAACCTCCTTGGCGGACGTAATAACAGAATAATATAGAAATAATGTCAACTCCAAACTTTTCTCTATGTTTTACAGTGAAAAAAGTAAATTTACATAATGAAAAGGTTTACATCTACAAACTATCCTTTCAAAAGATGTGAATAACATGAACAAACTGAAAAAATCAGAGTAATTTAACACTATTCTGCCTCAGTTTATCATTTCCACATGTACATTAGAACTGACAGATCACAGTGGATCTACAAACACACAAAACATTTAATAACAGACAGAATATTGGTACAATTGTACTTACTTCTCTTAAGACATTTCAGGTTATTCACATTTTTTGCAAAATTCTACTTTGTTTTAGTGTAAAACATGAAAATATTTCCATTTCCAAACACTGTCAGTTGTCATTATTTCTCTGTTTTTCTGATCGTATTTGACTGGTCCTGTCCACTGCAGATTGAACTGGTCTGAATGTGGAACCTGAACTAAAAGGATTGTTCATATTTTAGTGTAATTTTTGCATTTCCCACATTCATCCCATGGGCTGAACTGGACCCTTTGGTGGGCCGGATCTGGTCCCTGGGACGCATGTTTGACACCTGCGGTCTAGAGGGTTCAGTCCGTCCCCTGGGATGAATTTGTGAAATACAAAAATTACACTGAAGATATGAACAATCAAAGATGTTAAAATCATTTTAATTCAGGTTCCACATACAGACCAGTTAGATCTCAGTTGGGTCAGATCAGTAAAATACTATCAAAATAACTTATTATTAATGACAACTGCAGAGTTCATGTTTGTTTTAGTGTAAAAAAGTAAAATTACATGAAAATGTTTATATTAAAAAACTGTTACTTTACAAAAAATGTGAAAAAACTGATATGTCTTCAGATAAGTGAATGCAATTGTACCAATATTCTGCCTGTTATTAAATGTTTGGTGTATTTGTAATTCTAATGTCAGTTCTAATGCACATGTGTAAAGGATAAACTGATAATCTGAGGCAGAATATTGTTCAAATTGCAAAAGACAATTCAAGTTCTTCATGTTATTCAAATTTTTAAGGAAACATTTTTAAATGTAAACATTATTATAATGTCATTTTTCTTTTTCCACTGTTATTTAACTGGTTCGGTCCACTGCAGATCAAATTTAGCTGAATGTGGAACTGGACTAACATGGGTCTGACAGCCCTGATATAAATGCACCATTTTAGAATAACTAATGTTTCCCCTGTGTCGTCAGTTCAGTGGTTTAGCAGATCATGCCTCAGATAACACAAGCAGTTCACTGCTTTTACAGACAAAGGCTTTAACTATTTAAAAACACAAACCAACATCCAAGGATTTGTTTCATTCATTCAAGCTTTATTTTAACCTGGAAATATAATGAGGTCAAGGCCTCATTTCAAATATAGCCCTGTAAAACGGTCCCAGGAAACAGGAAAAAACTTGGACAAAGTAAAAAAGAGTACGAATAAACACACAAATCGATAAAATTACAAGACATGAAGAATTATTAAAGCATCATTAAAATTAAAACAAATTAACTGGGGGATATAAGAACCTCTAGAAGTTAAATATAAAGAAATCATGAAACATACAAATGTAGAATGCTTAGTTATTCCAAAGAAAAACAACCTGATATCATGACTCGCGTAAATATACGCACGTTTTAATTGGCGTGTTATCTGGACGCATTGTAAACTTTCCACGTGTATGTTGACGCCATTATTATCGTCAAATAACACGCACTTAGGGTTAGTGTTATGTGAACCGTCAATCTTGCTGGAAATTGACACGTGGCCAAATGGTGATTAAAAAAAAAAAAAAAGACACAAAAGGTCGAAAATGCGTCAGTATAACACGCCAAATACAATAAGAACTGGAGCGACATACAACGGCATTTCATGACATCTGTCGAAGGTATAAAGTGAACACAACCAGATTTTCTAAGGTCACAAAAAAACTCCAAGAAAAAAAACAAATACAGTAAAGACATTTAAATTAAATTAAACCCAGTGTCTTCCACAGACGGAGAGCCTCTCAACACTAGCGCACTGCTGCGCAAAACTGTTTACAGCTGAAGGTCGCACCGATCCGAACCAAATACCAACTACTAAGAAAATATTACTTCTGCAACATATCATCATATTTCATTTCGTTTCATAATACTGTATCGATATTAAAAGTACTGTATGGATATTTTTAGGTATTTATTCCAATGCAGATACGGCAGAGGTTCCTTTTCTGTTTTTCTTTATATTTTTTGGGAATCCTGCGAGCTCTTTTATTTATATATTCACATGGGTATTTTTTTCTCTGTTGTTTGTAAACTAAAAAAGTAATTCATCAAATATTAAAACTGTTTTTATCCAAATCCTGCATTTTGAGTTTTTATAGAGGAAAGTTTTGTGATATAACATTAGATCCTATTCTGATCAAATACAAATGTGTTCAGTATCTGTACAGATTTCTGGTGTAATTATTTTCCAAGAAATGATCTTTTAAAAAAGGAACAAAACAACCAAAAAAATACAGCCTTGTTAATAGTATCGTGATATACCGTGATATATCGTATCGTCATCCTAATATTGTGATTTGTATCGTATCGGCAGATTCTTGCTGATACACAGCCCTAATTCCCAATATCTGACAACTGGACAGATCAAAAGCTCCTGTGCTCTTCATGCTAACACACACACACACACACACACACACACACACACTAATGTTAGCAAACTGTGCACACATAAAACAGAAAACAGACGGATGAATAGGAATTTAAGTTACTTGAACTTTAAACACGACAGATGTGCATCTTTGGAAGCTGCGTAAATAAAAGCCACCACATAAAACCCACTTAAACACAAACGTTAGAAAGCATGTTTTGTTTTACTTGCTACAAACTCCGTGTCAAGCTAGCTAATGCTAACTAGCGTCTCACTCCGGGGTTTGGGCTTAAATAATGTTGAGAATATCGCTGTAAAACACCTTTGTGTCTCCTACTTTCACACAAGTTGAAAACCAGCCAACACCTGCAATGCACTCCAGTCGATAAAGGCTAAGATTTAAAGAAAGCAACCAAGGGATATACGAATAATTTCCTATCCAAGTGTTCATCAGCAGTAGGGCTGTAAGAAAATATTGGTTCTGCAATATATCGCGATATTTCACTTCACAATACTGTACTGATATTAAAAAGTACTGTATGGATATTTTTAGGTATTTATTCAAATGCAGATATTGTGAAGGTTCATTTTTGTTTTTTGTTTCTATTTTATTTATTATTCTTTCACACTCTTTTATTCAATAATGTTGGTTCCTTTGTTGGGATTGAACTCCAATCCTGTTCTGATGTTAGTTGTGAACTAATAGAATCTGAACATTTGAACAGGATGTGAAACTGGAATGTCTGGAAAACAGAATTTCAGTTTGAACACAGGAACATTCTGTGATAGAACATTAGACCCTGTTCTGATCCCCAAAAAAATATGTTTAATATTTGTGCAGATTTCTGCTGTAATTCAATTCTTCAAGGAAATAATCATTAAAAAAAAAAAAGAAACAAACAAAAAATTTCCTTTTTAACACTATCATGATACATCGTGATATATCGTATCATGATCCTAGTATTGTGATTTGTATCGTATTGTCAGATTCTGGCCGATACACAGCAGTAATCAGCAGTATATTAGCATGAAATAGATGAGTCCTCTAAAATGCATGTCTAATTAAAAAAAAAAAAAATTGTTTGTTTGTGTACCAGTGCATTTTAGACTCTAATATGTTAATTCACCAAGTTGTACTCATGAGGAGATGTCATATTTGAGAAATACAAGTGGGAAACACTCAAACTGTACTATGGGCGGCTCTATTCCGTGTTAATATTCGGTCTTTACTGGTAAACTTGATGCAACTGAGGGACACTGGTGTTGAGAGGCACAGCTGGATGTCATTTAAATGAAATAATTAAGGATAAAAGCTTTCACCCTGTAGAAGCCAACAATCTAATAACAACCAATAACGTAATAACAGCTGATAATGTAATAAATTTGCTATTTTTAAAATGTAATCGGCCAATAACATAATAAAAGTCCTGAACTGATAACGTAATAACTTTTGGCCAATCACATTATAACTTTTTACGTTATTGGCTCAGTTATTACATTTGCAAAGAATTTTTTTTTTTTTTTTACCAGGACAATAATGTAATAACCAGCCAATACGTCATACCAGTTCTGTCAAACTCATGTTAGTTCAGTTCCACATTCAGCCCGATAGGACCTAAAGTGGGCTGGACAGTAAAATAATATAAGTATTAGGAAAAGAACTTCTGAGTGTAAAAAGTAAATTCTGTAATGAAAATGTTTACATCCACAAATTGTACTTGAACATAACATGAACAAGCTGAAAATTCTTTAGTAAAATAAGTGCAATGTTAACAATATGACACCTTAGTTTATCATTTATACACATGAATCACAGCGTACAGATCACAGTGGATCTACAAATACACAAAACATTTAATAACAGACAGAATATTATTACAATTCAACATACTTCTCTTACTTTGGTGTAATTTTACTTTTTTTACACTAAAACAAAGAGACAAATTCACAGTTTTCATTATTTCTAGGTTATTATGATAGTATTTTACTGATCTGATCCACTTTAGACTGAGATGACCTAAAATGATTTTAACATCCTTGATTATTAATATCTTCAGTAATTTCTGCATTTCACACATTCATCCCAGGGGTTGGACCCTTTGGTGGGCCACATTTGGCCCCCAGGTTTGACACCTGTGAGTTATAACGTTATTGATCAAAAGTTATTACGTTACCGGTTCAGGACTTTTATTATGTTATTGACTTATTACATTTTAAAAATGGTAAATTTATTACATTATCGGCCGTTATTACATCATTGGCTTCTACACACCCTAAAAACGGAAATCAAATAAAGCACAGATTTACCTTCACATACTGCACAAAAAGAACAGGTTTGACTTCATGTGGTGGAGCGCTAACATTGAAAGGATTCACATTGTCCTGTCATTCTTTTTTCAGATATATATGCATTATAACATTCTTTCAAGCTTAAAGATGATTGATTCAGTGATTTCAAACAGTAAAACTGAAATCATTTCCACTCATATTTCTGCACCTTCATATGCATCTGTATGGATCATGTCTTCTGTAAACAGACCTGTGTTCAGACAGACATATCAAAGGCTTGGACATCAGAAGTGGTGGCGGTCGATGCGGTCCTGCTGCACCTGGGACTTGGCCTTTTTCTTCTGGAGCAGGATGTACTCGCAGAACTCCCTGACGGCTCCACTTCCTCCTTTGCTGTGGCAGGTGTACTTGGCTGCGTTACTAGCTACGACGGGAGCGTCTCCGGGTACGGCGCTCAGACCGGCCAGGTTCAGACACTTCACATCAGGCTGATCGTTCCCTGAGGAGATGGAGAGAGGGATTTACTTCAGACCTCAGATCGGACTGGAGGTTTTTTTATTACCTCTGCCAAAGAGGTTCTGCTTTTACCAGCGTCTGTCTGTCTGTCTGTCTTTGTCTGTCAGATAACTCAAGAAGTTATGGACGGATTTGGATGAAATTTTCAGGAAATGTTGATACTGGCACAAGGAACAAATGATTACATTTTGGTGGTCATCGGGGGGGGCACTGATCTGTGCTCTCCGAGTGCTTTTCTAGTTATTATTAAGTGATGCAGTACAGAACAAAACATGTGACAGATATGACAACAAACGAGACAAAACAAAAGCACATACCCATATAGGCCACGTCTTTCCAGCTCAGTTTCTTCTGCTCCACCAGTGCGTTCAGATCCTCCTGTGGCTCCGCCCCCACCTGGAGCACCTGGCAGCCCGTCCTCTGGGCCAGTTTATCAGCCATGGACTGGGCCACGGGGTCCAGACGGGACACCAGCAGAATGACCTGGGACGGCAGGACAGGATCGAAGACGGTCAGTGACACATTGTTTTTGTCCTAGCAGAGCAGCTCAGGTAATTCATGCCATCTGTGGTGGACTGCAGCACCCACGAGACAATTAACAGCATGTCAAATACATTTCAACAAAAGGGTGGGTAGAAAAATACCACATTTCAAATTGTCTCCTCTTTCCACTTGTCCTTCACGTCTTTCAACTCTTTTTACATCTTCCACACAACCAATAATAACTGACAGTATGAGCTGCACTGCCTACATACACTTATGGGTTAGAAACTTTTCATAATACATTTGTCCTTTGTTTCATTTTCTGCCTTTGATTTAGTTAATTATTGTTGTTTTTTTAAATATAATGCTCATACTAAATATAATCTGTGTGTGTGTGTGTGTGTGTGTGTGTGTGTGTGTGTGTGTGTGTGTGTGTGTGTGCAGGGTGCAATTTATCAAAAAAAGGGATGAGGGGGATGTTTTTTTTATTTTTTTGTCAGAGCAGGGGGCTCTATGTGGGGGTGCAGGCCATAACCAACATAACTGATGTTGGTGTGAAGTGAAACTTTCCATACTTTCATTGTCCAACTCTCTGATTCTATTCTTTTATTATTCAGCCGATCTTAAATGAAATTTTCACACCTTCTAACCTGTATCCACTGGACCCCCTCCACTGCTCTATGGGCCCCCCACAAATGCTGGGCACTATGAATTTGTTACCCCCCTCGCCACTTTTATGCCATCCCCGTGCATGGGGACGTTCTCAAATCCTGACACAGCTGACAGTTGGGTTCAGGTGAACGTTAGTGTCACTAATGTAGGATAAAGGTGGAAGAAAACTGACACAACCTGATGGGATTTACATTGGTTGGTTGCCCCCCGCCCCCCCAAGATGAAATTCACTGAGCAGAAGTAGGGATGTAAAAGCCTGAGGGGGGGGGGGGTGTTTATCCCCCCCATCCCCCTCAACAAATCCCACCCTGTACATATGTGCTATGATCATCTTCTGAGCAGATGTGTACTTTTCTGTGTGTTCGGACAGATGACCAGCTGACCTCTACTCCCTCCTCCTTCAGCATGCGGAGGCCTGCGGTGTCTCTGGTGTTAATGGACACCATCTCCTCTCCAGACAAAGACAGGAAGATCCTTCCTTCAGTCAGACAGCCGGAAACATTGCAGAACATCAGATGTACAACCTCAGGTTTGTGGCGACCAAAGTACCCAAACCTGTGGAAAAATCAAAGACTGGATCCAATAATCTGGGCCTCACACCTAAAACATTTCTGTATTTTGCATCATGTTCCGTTTTTTTTTTTTTTTTTTTACATGTAGCTATTGTCATATCAGTACATGTACTGACTTTTAGAAAATGTACTGAATTCCTTCCTTCTTTTTGGGAAACACCAACATACAAACTGCAAAACCTTGGACTAAGGATGTAACAATTACAAGTATAACGATAAATCGTGGTAAAATTCCTGATAGTTAGTATTACCATTTAAATTCTAATTATCATGATAACCATGTTTGATTACTGCACTTTCAACACAAAGCTGATCTGGAAAATGGTCAAACAATGGCCATAAGGTTCCATCTTTAGTGCACATTTGTATGTTTGATGTTTACATGTTAATATTTGAATGTTTCTGCCACAGAAAGTACATTGTGCCTATTATTTTATTTGTTTGGGGGTTTTTTTTGTTTTTTTTTTCAAAATACAAATTGGTTAAATTATTTCAGGCTGTGTATAAGACAAACACTTTTTGAACATTTCAAGCACATTTCAACAATACCGCTATAATAATGATAACCATGATAATTTCAGTCACAATAACCGTGATACTGAATTTTCACATCGTTACATCCCTACCTAGGACTATGGTCAACATTACCAGGACATAAAAGGCTCTGGCTACAAACTGAACTATCCCCACTAGAACCAAAGACATTAGAAACATGTACAGGTACAGTGACAGCTGCTGAAGGAGTTTTTCAGAGTAACTCTGGCCTGACCTGAGAACCCTCTGCTCGGCCACAGGCCAGTCGATGTCCACGTCGATGTCAACACTGTACTCTGGCAGCATCTCATAGTAAGTGACCGAACCGCCCTGAGGAGACAAAAACACAGGCTTCAAATGAAAGACATCTATGAGGAGGATGTAAATGTGTTTGGAAGGTGGTGTCAGAAACCAGCATTTGAATCAAAAGTACTCAACTTGTATTCATTTGCATGCCAGAAGTGTAATATGAAGTGTAATATGAAGATTGTACCAGACTAACTGACTTTTTCCTGGGAGAACCACTACAAAAAGACTCTTGCACCCATGGAAAAACATGTGAGCCTATGACAAGTTTTCAAAACGTGGTGGACAAAAAAGTACACGCGAGTGGAAATTTTGGACATCCTGGGAAATAACTTACATATTCTGGGAAAAAGTCACATATCAATATATGATAAAAGTAATACTGGGAAATAGCTGCATGATGCCCAATCGAGACAGACACCAGTAAAAACTGGAGACACGAAGCCAAGAAGGAGGGGCTTCTGACATGAACAGAGTAATGTTCAAAATATGATAAAAAGGGAACACAGGGGTATGGTTTATACCTAAAACCTACTTTTGGTCCAATAAAAGCGGTCTCCCAGAGCGAAAAGTCAGTTGTTTCTGCAGATGTCAGCTCAGCCTTTATTTTATGTGAATAAACACTTTATGCGGCTCAAATTCTGCTCGATCTCTGAGTTTGTCTTTGGCTCTGTGTGACTGTTACTGGACGAAGCTCCACTACAGAGATATGAGTACAGAGACAGAAATACAACTGGGGAAGAGCGTCAAAGAGACCTGAGATATCTCCCACTTGCGGTCGTAAATTTTACACAACAGGAACAACAGAACACAGTAGACCCATGAACTAAATGAACTAAAGGCACTTCCGCATGAATGAGTTTGACTCAGTTATGTAAGTATTCAAGTACGTTGTGAACCTGGTTTTACAAACTACCAGCAGAAGAGGAGTCTGGTTTAGACCGGCTCTAAATGGAAGTGTCATGAGATAACTTTTGTTATAATGTGATGCTAAATAAATAAAAGTTAATTGAACTTGGTGACCATTTATTTCCACAGTTGTCACCATTTCCAGGTTCAAAGGCAAATATTGGTGGAAGATGAAAATCCCTTCCATTTTTTATGGTTAGTTTGATGTTGACTTTGGGTTTGATGTGTGGTTATGTTTTATCTTTCCTAAATTCCACATTCATTGCACTAAATGTGCACACCTGCGTCCAAACATTATTGTTTTTAAAGCCCTTTTCTCCAGTTACTTAGACAATTTAAAGAACATCATAAATTCTAAAGCAAATAAAATCAAAAAACTATGTCAAGTGTAAAATCTTATTTAATTTGTATAATTTCTATTTATAACTTGAGTATTTTTTCAAAATATATTTTGACCTACATGTGTTTCTATATATTTGAAATGTAAAATATATTGTGAATAGTGAAATTTTCTATCCTTTTTTGATGTATACTATTATGTATATATACTGTTCAATTGTTCATTGTTTAAAAAAAAAAGGTTTTATCTTTCCTCATTCCAACTGTTAATCATCCATTTTTATTACATCCAGGGACTTAACACTTTTAAGTCGGCTGTCTTGAAGCTACACTCTGCTGCTACATGTTGTATTTGTACTTCAATATATTACATCCAAATTATCACCCGAGTGTTGAGAATAAAGAGCTCTGAAGTTCTACCAAAGATACCACTGTAGTGGATTGTGAAGATGTGAAGTGAATTTATTTACACAGACGGTCTGGGGAATCGATGGGACCATTAGAGGGAGTACTGAGTCAGTCTGTCAGTCTACCACGGCGAGGAAAACCAACACCAACAAGGCCTTTGACCAAAGCACCACAAAGTGACCAGAATGAAAACCACTAAGAAATAAGTTTTAGAGTCAAAGGAAGTGACAAAGAGATCCAATCTTGAAGCCCTGTTATTATTTTCTCCACTGGACTCAGCTGTAAATGAAAGGAATGGAGTCTGACGCTGAAATGGCAGCGTTTCTTCGACAGGGGTGAGTTGGACTCTGAGACTTATGAAAGTATTAAGTTATTACAGGATGGTATCAAGGTTATTATCGTTAATGAAAACTAATGAAATGATGAAAAGTAGAATTGTAAAAACATTTTCGTTAACTGAAATAAATAAAAACTATAATTAAAAGAAAAAAACAATAACTACCTGGAACTGTATTGTGTGCTTACAAAACTAACTAAAACAGATAAAAATTATGGATAAAATTCCCTTCGTTTTTGTTTTTGTCAATGTTGGATTGATATGAAATAGATTTATTTCACTTCAGCAATTTCATCTGGTGGCACCATGCAACACTTCACGGTGCGTCACTTGTGTTCACTTGTGGTTTCCAGTCGTCTTGTGGTCCCCACTCTACCTGGAAACATGGAGACTAAAGCAGCAGAGTCCTGTCTGGGATTTATGTGAATACAACTGCTAAGAAGATAAAAGATATGAAAAAAATAAAACTAATACTAAAACTAAAACTAAGCATTTAGAAAAAAAACAAAAACTAATAAAAATTAGCAAACCTGCTCTAAAAACACATTAAAACTAAATCAATTAGAGAAAAAAAGTCCAAACTAAATAAAACTAAACTAGAATGAAAAATCCAAAACTATTAGAACCTTGGATGGTATTATCTTTGCTAAGTTTTTGTTTGCTGAGCCACTGTTCAGACTAAACTGTAACAGTTGTGACCTTGTTTTTTGTTGGATCCAAACTGATCTTTAGTTCAGCTACTGAGGACACAAACCGTACAGAAAACAGAGGGGATTTTCTGTCCAAAAACTGAGCGAAGCTAACAGAGCTAGGCTAACTGAGCTAAGCTAACAGAGTTATAATGTATCCCAGGGCTGTCAAATTCATTTCAGTTCAGTTCCACATTCAGCCCAATTTGATCTGAAATGGGCCAAACCAGTAAAATAATAACAGTGAAAAAAAGTCAAATTCTATTATGATCAGGTTTACAGCTACAAAGTTTCCTGAACCTCCTCACACCCAGCTCTGGGTTTTCTGTCCACATTTGTGGACAAGAATTTCACAACTTTATTCAAAAAAACCCAAAACAAAACAAAAAACTGTCCACCACAAAGAATATTCCATAAAAATTCTAAAACAGCATCTGAAAAAACTGTTGCATCATGATGTTTCCAATATAAGCACCGATTTAACAAAAACAAAAAAAGCTGGTACTTTGCTGACATTTCCTGGGTCTGAGGAGGATAAAAATCTGAATAACATGAACAACTTGAATTGTCTTAAGAAAAACAAGTGTAATTTTAACAATATTCTGCCTCAGTTTTTTTATTTTATCATTTACACATGTGCATTACAATCACACAAAACATTTAGTAACAGGTATAATATTGGTCAAATTGCATTTACTTTTCTTAAGACATTTCCATTTGTTCATATTTGTTCAGGTTATTCATGTTTTTTGTAACAGTACAGTTTGGTAATGTAAACATTTTCATGTAATTTTACTTTTTTTACACCAAAAAAACAGAAAATGTGAGGCTGTCATTATTTATAGGTTATTCTGATCATATTTTACTGGTTCTGACCCAGTTGAAATCTACTTGGACTGTATGTGTCTGTATGTGGAACCTGAATTAAAAGGATTTGGCACCAGTGATTGTTAATCTCTTCAGTGTAACTTTTGTATTTCACAAATTCATCCTGCGGGCTGGATTGGACCCTTTGGTGGGCTGGATTTGGCCTCCGGGCCACGTTTGACACCTGTGTTGTAAACTGTCAGCTGACACAGCACACGAAGATTATACAATACTGTTACTTTGAACGGCTGTCAATCTAACCGGCTGTGAGGGTTTTTTATTTGACCATTTTTCATGGATATGAGGCACGAATATGTTCATACTTCACGGATTATTAAAGAAAACCATTTCTGATCAGGCCAGTGTTGAATACCTGCAAACTTCCTTCGCTCATTATTAGTTGTTTTTTTGAGAAGTAAAAGGAGCCGTTCTCACACAGCTCTCCGTCCCAGTCCTGACGCCTCGGCCTTTTGGTTGGAACTAGATTCAGAGGTACGGTCCTCTCATCAGCTGGAAGAAGGCAGAAAGGGGAGGGGGAGGGGGAGGG
Source organism: Sphaeramia orbicularis (assembly GCF_902148855.1). Taxonomy (NCBI): domain Eukaryota; kingdom Metazoa; phylum Chordata; class Actinopteri; order Kurtiformes; family Apogonidae; genus Sphaeramia; species Sphaeramia orbicularis. Next base: position 2,887,699 of record NC_043974.1, on the reverse strand, counting down.
GGGGTTAACGAAATGATGCTTTCCAGAATGAGGCTTTATGTGAAACGTGTAACACTGGGTTGAGGACCAGGGTCTAATGCCATTTATGACTTACATCCTTTTTTAATTTCCGTCCAGCGGAACTGATGCCTCCTGACGACAGAGAAGACCGAATCGTAGCCCTGCTTGGTGATCATGTCCAAGGCCTCCTGGATGTGGAACGGGTGGAGACACGGGGACGTCGCCTGCATGTGGCACACAATGTCCACCTCTGGAAAAATACAGGATGGAGTTAGATGTGACGCAGCAGCTGGAGAGTGCTACGGTAAATGTTTAGTGTGAATGGGAGTCGTGTTTGCGTACCTGGGTTGAGCCTGATAAACTCCTGGATGGTTTCAAGTGAGCTGGAAGAGTCTCGGGACACCTCAGGGCTTCTCCGGTGAACCTTGGCACCCCAGGCTTTCGCCACCTTCTCGATTTCATCATGGTCTGTCGATACCCAGACACTGCCAAAACAAAAAGGGGTGGAGTTATTGACTTTATATGGAGCATCACCTTTAAGTTACTGGAACCGTATCCTTAGACGTCTACTGTTTGTAGTATATTTTTTATTCCTGTGTCTATTTTATTTCTGTTTTTCCATTTATCTACTTTTACGGTCCAACTCTGAAATAATTGCAGTGACTGGACAATTAAAAAAAATGAAGAATACATAATGACCTTAAAGCTCTACCGTATGATGTGGTATTTTTACACTTTTCTTTTGTCATCTTAAAATGCTCCTAATAAGTGTGTGTCAAACTAAAATGTAAAAGAAATCCACCAGGTATTAAAACTCAAAAATGTTTAATTCTCATATATTTCTGATAAAAGTCTGACCAATCATTTTAGTCGGTCCAAATAAAATAATTGGCCGAACCTGACTGAGCCTCCTGTCAATCATCCATTACAGCCATCCAGCATCCGATCCATTATCTCCGTCTCACATCTGATATGTGTCCCTCTGAATCTGACGCTTCACTGGCGCTGCTTCTCCTGTCACTGACCACAGTCTACTGTCTAGGATGTGTTTGGATAGAACTGACATGCACATGTGGAAGGGATTAAACGGATTTATGAACAGAAACGACAACTGAGGGGCACAAACGGGAGTCTGATGAATGAAGGATGGAGATAAAAGTCCGGAAGTCAGCTGTACTGGACTGAACAGGTCTGCATAAAGCTCAGCTTTTATGACGGTGGGACTCATACAGGTACATGCACATGGTGTCACACATGTAAGATGATGTAAGATGAGAATTGTATGGACTATGAAATTTCAAATGTCCACGGAAAATTCGCGGAGGCCGCGCGTTCACAGTGTGTGCGCCCATCCCCTGGGCACTGCAGTGAAGACCCTGACCCAGTACTGCACAGACCAGGTCTACTGATGGAACAGGAGCCGCGGGCCCGCGGCAGGTGGATGATGCATCTGATTACTAAGGGAGGGGTCCGCGGACACGCCAAAACGGACCGGACCTCCACCTCTGCTTCCTTCTCCGTTTCCATCGCGCATCAGGTGAGAGGAGGAGTGAGGAGGAGGAGCCTCAGTGCTCAGGCAGAGGGAAGGGGGCGGGGCTTTGGAGGGAGGCGGGTTGTTCATGTTCAAACTTTTACTAAGTGCTGTGAGAAATGTCACATCGGTAGGTAGAGCTTTAATAGACATAGATTTACAAATGATATTTTTTCTACCTTTAACCTTTACTAAATGATTTATCACTATTTATTACACCATTATCCACTGCATTTTGGATTGTTCAACAAAAATTTGGAATTTTTCCATTTGTGTTTGACTGATCATGTAGATGTTCATAAAAGCTCAGTAAATCCAAAGGTTATTGGATCAAAACAGAAAACTGAAGATAACTGTGCATAGAACAACTGAAAGGGTTCTATCTGCACTCTTCTCTGTTACTTTGTTTTAATTGATTATTACCTCCGCCAGGAGGTATTGTGATCACTTTACTTTGTGCGTTATCGTGTTTGCGTGTTTCCATGCGTGTTTGTTTGTTAGCAAGATAACTCAAAAAGTTATGGATGGGTTTTCATGAAATTTTCAGGAAATGTTGATACTGGCACAAGGAAGAAATGATTAAATTTTGGTGGTGATCGGGGGGGGGGCAGATCTGTCTTGGCGGAGGTCTGTGCTCTCCGAGTGCTTTACATGTTATTTATGTTTTAATTGTAATTGTGTGTTTTTAACTTGTCTCTTTTCCATTTCTGTAAAGCACTGTGAATTGCCCTGTGTATGAATTGTGCTATACAAATAAATCTGCCTTGCCATTAAGTGATTTTTTTCAACAAAATATGTCATTGAACATAAAACAAGTGTCTACAACCACTGCAGTTTGTCAAACTATTTGGGTTTTATTGGTGAATCAACGCTGTAGAATATAACAGTGTTTCTGAATATGTCACAGGTGTCAAACATGCGGCCCAGGGGCCAAATCCGGCCCGCCAAAGGGTCCAGTCTGGCCTGTGGGTTGAATTTGTGAAATTCAAAAATTACACTGAAGATATGAATGATTTTAGTTGAGGTTCCACATACAGACCAATTTAATCTCCAGTGGGTCAGATCAGGAAAATATTATCATAAAAACCTACAAATAATGACAATTCCAAATTTTTCCTCAGCTGTAGTGTAAAAAAAAAAAGTGTAATTACATGAAAATGTGTAAATTTACAAACTAGCCTTTCATAAAAAAATATGAAAAACTAGAAATTTGTTAAGAGAAGTAAGTGCAATTGTACTAATTTTCTGCCAGTTACCAAAATATTTTGTAAATTTGCAGATCCATTGTGATCTGTAAGTTGTAATGCACATTCACAAATGATAAGCAGAGGCACAATAGAGTTAAAATTGCACTTATTTTTACCTCTGCCAAAGACGTTCTGTTTTTGCCAGCATTGGTCTGTCTGTCTGCAAGATAACTCAAAAAGTTATGGACGGATTTGGATGAAAATTTCAGGAAATGTTGATACTGGCACAAGGAACAAATGATTAAATTTTGGTGGCGATCGGGGGTGGTGGGGTGGTGGGGGGTTGGGCACTGATCTGCCTTGGCGGAGGTCTGTGCTTTCCGAGTGCTTTTCTAGTTTTTCTTAAAAAATTCCAGTTTTTTCATGGTTGTTCATGTTATTCACATTTTTAAAAGGACAGTTTATAGATGTAAACATTTCCATCATGTAATTTTACTCTTTTCACTATAAAACACATTGAAATGTTTGGAGTTGGCATTATTTATATATTATTATGTTATTAATTCACTGGTCCAGCCCACTTCAGATCATATTGGGAGGATGTGACGCCTGAACTAAAATGAGTTTGACAGCCCTGATTTAAAGTGTGTCGCACGAACCAAGGCTTTCCATGGATTTATATACACATTACTCCTATCAAGTAAAATCCGCTCTTAACAGTGTTATAAAATCAACCCAGTTTTTCCAATAGCTGTTGAATTTGTCTGAATCCAGTCTGACAGACAAAGTCCACTTCTCCATCCTACAGATGTCATCTATAACCTCTATCCATCCTTTTTTAGCCACTTCCCAGTTAGTGATGGCTTTTTTCCCTGCCACCGACAATATTCTGAATACATATTTATCCTGTGAATGTGTTCTCCCCTGGTTCTCTTGCCAGGTCTGTTTTTTAAAGAACAAAAGACCAACTAACAATGTGTCACCACTGTCAGTCGATACTACACCTGATACTATATATATGATACTAGCGCCCCCAGCCCTCTGTGCGTGGTTTTAGTCCTGTTGTAGCCCAGCAAAGAGTTGTAACCAGGGCCAGAACTGGTTTTTAGAGCCTTGAGCCAGTTATTTGGTGGTGGAAACAGGACAAACTGGTTCAGGATTGAGCACCACCCCTGAACTACTGGAGTTTCTGGAACCGCTTCAAGGGAAAGGGGGTCTTTCAGTCCTGTGATGCCCGGTGGGCTGTTTTGGGGAGTTTCCGAACTGGGTGAGAAAGTGTTCGTCAATCTGCCAGTTTGGCTGGTGATGCATCTGGAGCACCATTTGTCATTTCTAAAGCAAAAACCTTGTTTAATGCATGACAACTGTGGGTGGTAGAAGTTGTGTAACTATAGCCAATGGGGGAAAAGTATCCGATTACACCTTCTTAGTCAAACTGTCTCTGCCCTCATTACAAATTAGATGATGTCCACTGAATTGACAAACGACGATGTCTACAGTTAAATATTCCAATGGAAAGTTATTCCAAGGTCTATAGCAGGGGTGTCAAACTCATTTTAGTTCAGGGGCCAAATTCAGCTAAATTTGATCTGAAGTGGGCCAAACCAGTAAAATAAAATAACATAGTAGGGATGTAACAATATGACAATTTCATATCATGGTTATTGTGACCAAAATTATCACAGTTATCATTATTATTGCGGTATTGTTGAAATTGTGCTCAAAATGTTCAAAAAGTACTGATACACACACTGAAATAATTTCACCAAGTTGTATTTTTTTTAAAAAATGAATTAAATAAAATAATAGTCACAATGTACCTTCTATGTCAGAAACATTCCAATATTAACCCTTGGTGGTCTGAGTCTATTTTGTCTGTTTTTCAGTCCTTTTGATTTTGCCTTTATATACTATATAAACAAATGTTTACTATACCCATGTTTGGGATCTGTTTTTTCAGCACAACTTCATTTATATCATCTGTCTATTATTTTTTCACTTTAACCTCCTGTAAAAACATAAAAGCACAAAAAAAATATATAAAATCCGATTTGAAAAATGTATATAATTTATTGCATAAATAACACACAGATGCTTAACAAACCTTTTCAAAGACTTTAAAAATTAATATTGGTTCCAAATATTAGGTATAGAAAATTAATATTGTAATAAATTAAAACTATACTCAAATATCTGACATAAAAGCAGATCTTTACATAGGCGTTTTCTCCAGAAAAGTGCGATAATCAAACACAGTTATCATGATAATTAGAATTTAAACAGTAATACTAACTGTCTGCAATATTACCAAGGTTTATCATTATACCGGTAATTGTTACATCTCTATAACATATATTACAACATAATAATATATAAATAATGTCAACTCCAACCTTTTCTCTATGTTTTAAAGCAAAAAAAGTAAATTTACATTATGGTTCAAAGGTTTACATGAACAAACTATCCTTTCAAACAGTGCAAATAACATGAACAAACTGAAAAAATAAGTCTAATTTTAACAATATTCTGCCTCAGTTTATCATTTACACATGTACATTAGAACTGACAGATCACAGTGGATCTGCAAACACACAATACATTTAATAACAGACAGAATATTGTTAAAATTGTACTGACTTCTCCTAACACATTTCAGGTTGTTCATATTTGTTCAGGTTATTCACATTTTTTGCAAAATTATACTTTGTTTTAGTGTAAATACATGAAAATATTTACATGTACAAAGAAAAACATTTGGTGTTGTCATTATTTCTATGTTATTCTTACAGTATTTTACTGGTCCTGCCCACTGCAGATGGAATTGTTCTGAATGTGGAACCTGAACTCAAAGGATTGTTCATATCTTAGTGTAATTTTTGCATTTCACAAATTCATCCAAAGGGCCGAACTGGACCCTTTGGTGGGCCAGATTTGGCCCCTGGCACGCATGTTTGACACCTGTGGTCTATAGGATTTGCTTTATATTTGCTTTTACTGCATTTTTTAGACACGTTTGGGGAAAGTGTCTGTCCGTCCATCAGCTGATCCCTGTTACTTTGAAAACATGGTATCTGAAAAAAGAATGGTGACTTGAGCTTGACTTGAAGGATGAGCTGAATTGATTTAGACGGTCAGAAGTTCAAAGGTCAAGGTTGCTATGACCTCATATCGCTCTTCGTATGAACATGATAACTCAGGAATGCCTTGAGGGAATTTCTTGTGAATCTGATGAACACAAAATTAGCGCCCCCCAGCTGAAGTCCTCATCCTAATATCTTTGTAATGCTTGACCTTGGTGCAGAGCTACTAAGATTATGGCCATTAGATATTATAAGACAATTTTACAAAATTACTTACAAATTATTTTGTCTATGAAGCCCTATTCACTTTTTCATTTCTGCTGCTTTATATTCAAAACCAGCACAGGCAAATTTGTGAATCAAATGACATTGTAAGACAGTCATGAAACAGGAAATGAAGCAACCATGAATGTTCCTTCAACTGCAGTGTTTAATGAACAACCATTTGTATGTGGCAACTCACCACTAGAGCAAGAAACACTGCCACGTTCAGCACCTGCCAGCAACAAAGTACCGATAACTTAAAGGAATGAAGATTGATTTATTTTGACCAAACAAATCCATATAAACTATACAGATATTGGAAACAAAAGCTGTATATTTCACCAAACTGTCATCTCTTCGGTACATCACATCCCACTTCACAGGGTTCTTTTCACATCCATTTAGAGACCATGTTAACTCTTATGTACTATATGTATAATGTATATGTCGAGGCCCAAAACGGAATCTGGCCCGATTCAGAATCGGGCCGGCCCAGAATGGAATTCTATTCTAGGCCGGCCTAGAATGGAATCCTGCTGCTATAATGTTATTTTTATACCATGTTTAATGCAAATGATCTAAATTATTACAAAAATCAATACATGGAATTTGCAAATATGTGAAAAAAAAATGAAACAAACAACATTTTAATTGTAAACTATAATACACTTTATTTACAAATAGAACCTAGTGGTACTCCCCACCAATATATGGTACAGTGAAATGGACTGAAACTGACAATAGTTACTCAAGGTATGTAAGACTGAAAATGTAAAATTATGACAAATTATGGAATTATGGATCATTTGCATTAAACATGGTATAAAAATAACATTATAGCAGCAGGATTCCATTCTAGGCCGGCCTAGAATAGAATTCCATTCTGGGCCGGCCCGATTCTGAATCGGGCCAGATTCTGTTTTGGGCCTCGACATATATATCCTATAGAGCAGGGGTCTCAAACATGCGGCCCGGGGGCCAAAACCAGCCCACCAAAGGTTCCAATCTGGCCCACAGGATGAATTTACAAAGTGCAAAAAGTCCACAGTCCAGGCTGTGGAACTCATTTTAGTTCAGGTTCCACATACAGACCAATATGATCTACAGTCAAATAATAACATAATAACCTACAAGAAATAATGACTCCATATTTTCTTCTCAGTTTCATGTGAAAAAAATATTACATTATGTCTAGAAATAAAGACAACTTCAAATTTGTGTTTTTGTGCAAAAAATAACATTAAATTATGAAAATATTTACATTTACAGACTATCCTGTAACAATAAAATGTGAATAACCTGAACAAATATGAACAACCTGAAATGTCTAAAGAAAATTAAACACAATTTGAACTCTTTTCTTCCTGTTCCTCAGTGTTTAGTGTCTTTGTAGATCTGATCCATAATGCACATGGACAAATGAGAAGTGGAGGAAGAATATTGTTAAAATTGCACTGATTTTTCTTAAGAAATTTCTGTTTTTTTTAGGTTATTCACATCTTTTTTGTTTGGATAGTTTATAAAAGTAAGTATTTTCATAATTTAATGGGTTTTTTTTGCACTAAAACAAAGACAAAAATTTGGAGTTGTCATTATTTATAGGTTATTCTGTTATTATTTGACTGGTCCGGCCCACCGGAGATCATATCGGGCTGAATGTGGAACCTGAAAAAAAATTAGTTTAAGACCCCTGTTATAGAGCATGACTGAAAACACTGATGCATGAAAAACACAGATAATACAAGTAAATACAGAAACAGCCAATCAATCACCTGGTCCAAATTCTGCTGAACCTTTCTGAGATTGAACTGACGAAAAAAATAACAGAAGTAAATGTTATGACATAAGCTTACTGAAACCATGCAACGGTGAATGCTGGCTATAAAGAAGTTTGAAAAAGTTCTAAAAGTTAAAAGGTATATAACGAGGAGACTAAATATTTAGTGTGGATTTTTTTTTTTTTTTGGTCTGCATTGTGGATATTTGTTTGGCCAATATGAATTATATATTATGTAGTTCATTCCATATAAACAAGAGGAACATACATATGTGTCGTTTACGACGAATACGCTCAGTCACACAACATTTTGCCCCTCCCACTCACTGATACCCTGTCTGCCAATAGGGCTGTGTATTGGCAAGAATCTGGGGATACGATACAAATCACAGTACTAGGATCAGGATAAGATATATTAGGATATATCATGATACTGTTAAAAAGGCTATTTTTATTTGTTTCTTTTTTTTTTAAATAAATATTTCCTTGAAGAATTGAATCACACCAGAAATCTTTACAAATACTAAACACATTTTTATTTGATCAGAACAGGATCTAATGTTATATCTAAGTGTTCAAACTGAAATTCTGTTTTACAGACATTCCAGTTTCAGATCCTGTTCAAATGTTCAGATTCTATTGGTTCAGAACTAACATCAGAGCATTATTTTAGTTCAATCCCAACAAAGGAACGAACATTATATAATAAAAGAGTGTTAAATAATAATAAATAAAAGATAAACAAAAAAGAACCTCCATAATATCTGCATTTGAATGAATACCTAAAAATATCGATACAGTGCTTTTTAATATTGATACAGTATTGTAAAGGGAAATATTGTGATATATTGCAGAACTGATATTTTCTTACACCCCTACTTACCAAGAGATTAATTCTGAGTCTTGAATGTCTATCTTTTTAAAAACTTTGCAAAAATTTGTTAAAAAAAAAAAAAAAAAAAAAAAAAAGCAGAATGAGAAAAGGGACAGTTGGACAGACGGACAGAATTCCTGGTACATCTACACATGCCTTCTGGGGCAGGTGGGGGTATAATAAAACTAGGTGTTTCCAAGGTTTTGACAGGTACTGCATTGCATTTTTAATTTGATGATGATGAAATTTTGTATTCAGTCATTACATAATCCAACCAGTGTCAACACTCCAAACATTCCCCACAGGTTAGTGAGTGAACAGGCCCAGGCAGAAGCAGAATGCTGACATTAATGCCTGTCCTACAGAACACATTCAGCTACCCAGCATTCAATACAGAAAAAAGAAAAAAACAACAACAATGCATACAACCAAACAAACAAGTAAAAACATTAAAAAGTGAAACTAAACCAGAAAAATAGAAAACATAACCAACCAAATTAATGGTAATTTAAAGTAGAGTCGAAAATAAGTTATTTACTTATTACTCATTTGAGCTTAACATTTGTATCCTTCAAAAATTGCCCTATGTACCATTTTTTTTAAATATCAGAAATGAGCTCCACATTCTTAAATCCATGCTGGACTCATTCCATAGTTTAACTCCAACTACAGATATACGTCTGCTTTTAGTCTCCTTTCTAGCTTTCTGTACGACAAATTTACAAACATCTCGCAAATCATATTTAGACTCATGTTGAGAAGAACCTTTGTACACAGACAGGGAGTCACTTTAATTTGGCTTTGTACATTAGTTGCATTATTTTATAGTAAACCAAATCATTACATTTCATAATATGGGATTTCATAAACAATTCATTCGTATGTTAATAGTAACCGTCCTTATCAATAATACATATGGCTGGTTTTTGTAGGACTATAGTATTTACAGTTGTTTTATACGTTCAGCCTCTCACTGCCACACAATAGGACATAGAAGGAAGTAGAAGCCAACAGTAAATTATATGGAGTGCCTTATGGTTGAGTAGATTTATATAGTACATTGTTTAAAATGGGTTCTAACAGCTAAGCCATTCACACACACAGCAGCCCCTCCTTATTTCTTTCTCTGACAATCATACTGACACTGGACTTGACTGTCGATAACCACTGTGTAGTCTGTATCACACAGGTTCAAACCACAGACTCTTCACTGTCCATTCACATAAAGCAGGGCTCTCAAACTCCTGTTCTTTCAGGTTCCACATTCAGCCCCATTTGATCTGCAGTGGACTGAACCAGTAAAGTAATAGCATAATAACCTATAAACAATGACAACTGACAATTTTTGTCTTTGTAATTAAATTATTAAAATACTTACTTTTATAAACTAGTCAAACAAAAAAGATGTGAATAACCTGAAAAACTGAAATTTCTTAAGAAAAATCAGTGCAATTTTTACAGTCTTCTTCCTCCACTTCTCATTAGTCCATGTGCATTCTGGATCAGATCTACAAAGACACTAAACACTGAGGAACAGGAAGAAAAGAGTTCAAATTGTGCTTAATATTTTTTTAGACATTTCAGGTTGTTCATATTTGTTCAGGTTATTCACATTTTATTGTTACAGGAGAGTTTGTAAATGTAAATATTTTCATAATTTAATATTTTTTGAACTAAAACAATGACAAAAATTTGAAGTTGTCATTATTTATAGACATAATGTAAGATTATTTTTTCCCATCAAACCCAGTAGTAAATCTGCAGTCATTCTTTTGTGTGGGTTCTTCTGCTGTTATTATTTGACTGTAAATCAGATTGGTCTGTATGTGGAACTGACACTAAAATGAGCTCCACAGCCTGGACTGTGGAATTTTTGCATTTTGCAAATTCATGCCCGGGGCCGGATTGGAACCTTTGGTGGGACGCATTTGGCCCCAGGACGCATGTTTGAAACACCTGACGTAAAGAATATGCCACACCTTTGACCCGCTCTTTGTTTGGCAGTGGTGTCTTGTACACGTAGTCTCTTCTTACTGTTTTTCTGCCTCTCACCCAGGTTGTCTGTGCACATGAGAGCTGGTTCTCAGTTTACATACCTAGGTAAATAAAGGTCAAATAAAAGGCGGATGTTCCCTGTGTGGCCATTTGGCACCTAGATAAGGAGCTATTGTACTTTTATGAAGAGACAGATCCAGCCTCCCTCTGTTTTATATTTACTTTATTACAGATGAAGTCTGGGTGGTGTCCCGCTGCACCTAGATAACTTTAGGCCTACGGACTTTCTCTCACTAAAAAAATGCACACAGATGTCACCGAGCTGACGTGGATGTGCAGCTGTGGGCAGTAGCTTTGTTTTACACTGGTCTATAAGTCAAATGCATCCAGAATAAAAGTAGTTAAACTTTACCACATTTGAGTCACTAACACAGAAAAAAATCAGTCCTAAATGCTGGTTGGTTGTAGTTTCACAGATACAGTCTGGGGCCAAACTGTGAAATTTGAGAATTAACCAGAGAATGAGTTTAATGCCAATGGAATATTAGAGTCAGATCTACTTCAAACACTGTCTGCACATGACAATACATGGACTTTACAGGTTCTATCAGTGGAACATTTATGAATCTATTGGATAAATGGACTGAAACCAACATATATGTGGAAGAACACACCATCATGTATATATTGAAAACATGAGTTCATCAGCACTTTGGTCATTTGTTTTCTGATTCACCTTATCAAAGCCTGTCAGATTTAGCACATTAAATGTCTGAAGCAGATATTTTCTAATAAACTGTAGAGCAGTGTCAGTGGCATGTTAAGTCGTACATGACCGTGTAATGGACTACTTCATAGGCAAGGCAGATTTATTTATATAGCTTCATGATGGCTATGATAAGATATTTAATGTATCATCTGACATTTAATGACATTTTGGATGAGAAATTATTATTTATGTATTTATTGATTTAATTTTTTTGTATATGATTTATTGAAAATGTATTCTGTACATATACTGATTCTATGATTGTATTCTATTTTTGTATCTGTATCACATCTCATATATTGTGTTATGTGTTAAGTATTTGACAATATTTGTAAATTGATATCTAAATAAAGTTTTTTAAAAAATGATTTATTTATACTGCACAATTCAATTCATACAATTCACAGTGCTTTATAAAGATGGAAAAGAGACCAGTGAAAACACACAATTAATTAAAACTAATTAATTAAAATTAATTTTTTTAAAACAGAATCAATAAAACAAATAATAATCAATTAAAATAAAGCTAATGATGTTCATTTTGTCTTCTGTTAATGCAATTATACTTTTTTTTCTTTTGTTCAGACAAGGTAACATCTAAAAACTATACCTTGTCTGAACAAAAGAAAAAAGAAAAGTATAATTACAATTAAAATAAAGTCAAACAGTAGAGTACTTCATACTGGTCCAGCTGCAGCATAAATCCAAACAGTGCTGTATTTCCCTGCTTATTGCTGTTTATTATACATACACTGATTTGAGGTCGCTTTCAGTACTTTACTAGTCATTTCCTGACTCATTCCCAGTGGAACCCCTCTTCCTTTTCTAGTACTAGTTAACTACACAGAGGTGTTGTGCCGAATTCTGCTCCCTGCCGAAAACTGCATCCCCAGCCCAGGGTGATGTAGTTTTCAGCAGTATCTGTTTTTATTGTTATATATTTTGTGTGTTTTCTATTTAAGATTTAATGTTTTAAAGTTTTATATACCTTGCAGTTTGCACATTCTTTACTATTAACCCTTTCATGCATATTGGTCACTACAGTGAACAGTTCTTCTCCAGCTGTTCTCTTGTATATTCATGGGTTTTGTTATTTTGGTTCCATATCAGCCAACACAGCGGGCACTTATGCATCATCCCATACACTGTAATTCATACCATTACTGTAACTTTGCTGTTCTTGATAAACCTGATCTGCACTAACATGTGTTAAATCAATTGCTAATTGTTATTAGACTGTAATTAACAGTTTTCTTAATCAAAAATGTTTTTTTTTTGCATATTATCTGCATGAAGTTAATAACTAGTATTAGTGTATGTTAAAATGTGAGAAAACATCAGATTAGCTGCATGAAAAATGTTTTTATTTCATAGTTTACACACAGTTTATCACCTTCTGATGATGGGTTTTAAATACATGTTTGTTTTTTTTGCTTCAAAAATTAAACACACGGTGTCCAGCTGAGTGGACATTTTTGTAACTCCATGAAAAAGAGGTTCATAAAAAAATTTCAATCGCATTGTTTTTTTCATGCCTAAAGAGGAACAAAAACACTCAGGAAAAAAACTCAACTAAAGTTCTCATAATTCATGCATGAAAGGGTTAAACCAGGGCTGTCAAACTCATTTTAGTTCAGTTCCACATTCACCTAAATTTGATCTGCAGTGGGCCGAACCAGTGAAATAATAACATAATAATATATAAATAATACCAACTACAAACTGTTCTCTATGTTTCAGAGTGAAAAAGTAAAATTACATTATGAAAAGGTTTACATTTACAAACTATCCTTTCAATCAATATGAATCACATGAACAAACTGGAAAAAATACGTGTAATTTTAACAATATTCTGCTTCAGTTTATCATTTACACATGTTCATTATAACTTACAGATCACAGTGGATCTACAAACACACAAAACATTTAACAACAGACAGAATATTGTGAAAATTGTACTTACTTCTCTTAAGACATTTCTGGTTGTTCATATTTGTTCAGGTTATTCACATTTTTAGTGAAATTTACTTTGTTTTAGTGTAAATATATGAAAATATTTACTATGAGAAAAAAATTGGAGTTGTGAGTATTTAGAGATTATTATGACAGTATTTTACCGGTTCTGATCCACTGCAGATTGAATTGGTCTGAAAGTGGAACCTGAACTCAAAGGATTGTTCATATTTTAGTGTCATTTTTGCATTTCACAAATTCATCCCAAAGACCGGACTGGACCCTTTGGAGTGCCAGATATGGCCCCCGGGCCGCATGTTTAACACCTGTGGGTTAAACAGATGAAAAACAAAACAAAACAAAAACACAACTGTAGTATCTCACAATATTATTAATTAATTGCTACACAGCTACGATGGTGTTCAGAGGATGAATAATTCATAATTAATTTCATACTTTACAGTCAAAAAAAAGAGAAAAATTAACTGTGGAAATTAACTAAAGTGAATTTGGTGCACATTGTCCTGATTTAGGAAGAAGGTGCAGTTTTCGGCACAACAGGGGGTAGTTAGTTAGTTACTTAGTTAGCTTGTTAGTTAGTTAGTTAGTTAGTTAGCTGGTATTGGTTGAGTCATCCGCAGGTAAATGATTACTCATAAACTGAAGTGTCGTAAAGCAGAGTGCAGTGTCGTACCTGTCGAACCTGTCGGAGTCCCTGGCCGCCCTCAGCACCCACCCAATCAGCGGCACTCCTGCTAACATCTTAATGTTCTTCAGGGGGATGCCTTTGCTCCCTCCTCGCGCCAGGACCAGGGCGGCCACGTGACCCTGCCCCTCGGGCCGGACCCGCTTGGAGGCGGACGCCGGCCTGTCCTGCTCCCCGTTCTCCCCGGACAGACCTCGCTTCCTTTCTGCCATTATTACGGTTCTACTTCCGACACGAACACAGGGACGTCGCAGAGCAGTTTGGCCGGCACACCAACCAGGACTCAACCGGTCCCAACCGAGCTATTTAACTGCGCACTACACCGACGTCACTTCCGGTGTCTTGTGTCGGCGTTCTTATTGGACCAGTTTTTGACAGTAGGGCTCATTACCGCCCCCCCTGGTGACTCAGAAGAATACAGGGAACTACACTGCACAGAATAGAATAGAATAGAATAGAATAGAATAGAATAGAATAGAATAGAATAGAATAGAATTTATTTGCCATTTGCACAGATACATCGCAGTACAGATACATTTTTGGAATTCTCGTGTGTTTCCCTGAGTCACAGAGTTAGAAAAAGATATGAATTAAAAAAACAGAAACAAAACATAAACACAGCTAAAACATATAAAAACAGTTATAGCACAGACAAACACAAATACACATCTGTAAAATAGAGTACTGATCAGAAAAAAAAGTAACAATAATTAGAGTACTGAGAGATAAAAACAAGTTATTGCACATTTGAATAAAAACACTGGGAGGAACCAGTTTAGTCTGATGATAGACAAACACATAATAACAGTAAAGCACTGGATCTAGGCTGAACATTTATATACAGTGGTGTGCAAAAATATTAGAACACTTGTCAGATCTTCAGAAACTGGTGGTTTATTTTTTTTCCCAGAGCCTGAATTTCACTTTTTTGCCATGACAAAAGGTAAAGGCAAAAGTACTGAGAATATTTCACCTACAAATTTATCAGTCCAGTCCTTTTTTTTTTTTTTTACATTTTACTCCAATGTTTAGTGTGCCCCCCAGCAACAATCTAACTTTTATTTTTATCTAACTTTTATTGTTCATTTATTAAAAGCCTTTTAGCTTTTTCTTTTATCTGTTAGTTCAATGTTTTAACTCTGAAAGACAAGAACAGTCTGCATGCTGTTGTAAAAAATATGCTTCAAGATCATTGGAGTCAGACTCAGACTGGTCTTCCTTCTGGGAGCTTCAGGTGGTGAGAAAAACCCAGACCATCATCAGGACCCTCACCATGGGTTGCATCTGGAGTTCACCTTAATGCCTTCAGGCCTTCAGGCGTTACCACGCTGCTCAGAGGAGAACCAACCATTCAAAAAAATTTTTAAAAAAAATTTGAATCTTATCCTGTTTGATTGTTGGTTTATATTTTCATACATGATGTTGTTTTTTCTCACTCCTTTATTTTTGCATTGATTTGACAGCATCATGTTACGTTGTCCCTGCCCTCTTTATTCTGATTCATTTAATTTATTGACGTGTCATGTTTCTGCATTTGTTGTCCACATCTCTCCTATTGTGTTGCTTCTGTTTTCGTGTTTCTACTTACATCTTGTATCCTGCTGTTGTGCCCTTTACTTGTCTGTCAAAAGCACTTTGTTTTTAAAAAGGTTCTATATAAATAAAGCTATTATTAAAATTTTTATCACCTCCGCCAAGGAGGTTCTGTTTTTGCCGGTGTTGGTTTGTTTGTTTGTTTGTCCGTGTGCAAGATAACTCAAAAAGTTCTGGACAGATTTGGATGAAAAATTCAGTAAATGTTGATACTGGCACAAGGAACAAATGATTACATTTTGGTAGTGATGGGGGGGGGGTTTGGTGGAGGTCTGCACTCTCTGAGTGCTTTTCTAGTTCCTTCAGCTGTCACACTTTTAAACTCTGACAGAAGCCACTTTAGTCATTTTATCTGATTTTTTTTATGTTAGCAGAACCAATAGGGTCTTTTAGTCTGCATTGGTATTTATTGATTGTTCATTGTTGATTATTTAAATGCATTTGTTCGTAGTTGCTTTCAATAATCCTGTATTTGTGCACTGATTTATTTATGTTTGTCACATTGCACTTTGGATGTGGGCTGATGTCTGTGGTAAACTGCAAATGAACTGCCCTTGAGGGATAAATACAGTTTTCTGAATCTAAGCAAACTCTGGAATGAGCTTCTGAGAGCGTGGAATGACATTAGGGTTGAACTTCTCAGAAAATGCATGGATACAATGGCAGAAAATATGTGCTGCTGTGAATGTTGAATATTATCAAAGGTGATACCTGTGAAAAGGTGTGCAGTTTTCTGTACAGATATCATCCCCAGAGATATTAAAGGGAAGAACGCCACCACACCGGTTCAACTGGACTAAATATAGACACACACTGTCATCTGAGCGTTTGTCAGCGTTAACATGCACACAGGTATGTCACCTGACCTGTGCTCCCACCCATCTGAGCTAGAACAGTCTGTAAAAGCAGAAGTATGCACGCTGACCCAGTAACACCAACGGAAAAGAGAGAGAGAGAGAGAGAGAGAGAGAGAGACAAAGGCTGCTGAAGGGAAACCCAAGTATAAAAGCCTCAGGTGACTCAGTCTGGGACACTTTTCAGGCAGACAGTCAGGTCACATGGTAGGTTAGCTGTTGAATCCACAGCCTTTTTTAGGTTGGTATCACCTTTTTCTGTTCCATTACTTCCAAAACAAAAGACAGTAAACAGTAGGAAAACCTGTGACAACATGTGGCGCTGTACGGTCCAGGAGGGAGGGACCACGTCCAGCTCTGTTGCACTTCCGGGTTTTTACAGACTGGGGGCGCTGTTACTCTGAATTTACACAAGGAGAATTGTACACTCAGGGAACAAGGGAATCATCTGAACTGGGACAGTGTAAGAAAACCACATCGCACAAGTGTATTGAGAAGAACAGCCCAATTCCAAATAAAGATGGGATACTGCACAGGTGTCAAACATGCGTCCCGGGGGCCAAATCCAGCCCACCAAAGGGTCCAGTCCGGCCCCTGGGATGAATTTGTGAAATGCAAAAATTGCACTGGAGATATGAACAATCAGAGGTGTTAAAATCCTTTAATTCAGGTTCCACATACAGACACATACAGTCTAATTAGATTTCCAGTGGGTCAGAACCAGTCAAATATGATCAGAACAACCTATAAATAATGACAAGCCCAAATTCCCTCTTTGTTTTTTTGGTGTAAAAAAGTAAAATTACATGAAAATGTTTACCTTACCAATTTATACTTTTATAAAAAAAAGTGAATAAGCTGAATAAATATGAACAAACGGAAATTTCTAAAGAAAAGTAAATGCAGTTTGACCAATATTCTGTCTGTTACTAAATGTTTTGTGTGATTGTAATGTACATGTGTAAATGATAAACTGATAAACTGAGGCAGAATATTGGTAAAATTGCACTTGTTTTTCTTAAGACAATTCAAGTTGTTCATGTTATTCAGATTTTTAAGGAAACTTTGTAGATGTAAACCTGATCATAATTGAATTGGACTTTTTTCACTGGTATTATTTTACTGGTTCGGCCCACTGCAGATCAAACTGAACTGAACGTGGAACTGAACTAACATGAGTTTGACAGAACTGGGATACTTAGTAAAATGTGAAAGAAACCAAAAGTAAATGAATTTGGTCGTCCTTTAGATTCGCTGTTTTTGCAGCACTGAAATGAACATACATATTTATTTCTGTCTTTTTTTTTTCAGATACGACAAGAAAACATAAGAAATCTGTACACAGCCTTAGAAGACCCAGAAACCGAACTAAATGAGTTAAAGGTTAGAGTCAGTATTCAGTTTGACCTCTGACCCCATGACAAGAAACAGCAAAAACTGTTAGAAACATCTGACCTGTGTTGGATAATCAAAAATCAGAAAGTGAACAAAAGGATTAAAGACATGTTCAGAGTAAAAGGAAGGTCAGACTAAATAAATACCAGCACTTTGGTTTAGATCAGCTGTTTTCACCGCTGAAACTTTGGTTTTTCCTGCTGTTCATACTTTACTGTTGTATCTGGAGAAAAGAGACTGAGAAATAAACATGCATGTTCAGTTCAACGCTGCAAAAACAACTAATGTAAAGGATGATGTGATGAAAATCTACGACAGGAAATAAACAGTACATAAAGTCATCCATGTGAAACAGTGTTAAAGGTGTTTCTAAATTCCCCAAAGTTAACAACATTATTAATGTGACCCCAACAGTCGTCACAGCCACTGAAGAATGTAGCTGGATGTGTTCAGTATTATGTCATCCAGTTCTTCAGTTGGAACTCTCAACTGATTTACTCCTGTTTGACACATTTATTTATTTATTTATTTAGACAGGGACAATGCACAATATTACGTAAGAGGATTAGGGCTACTGGGAAAACAAAAAATTAAGGTCCAATACATTTTTTTCTTATTTTTCTGTCAGAATTCTGACTTTTTTCTCCAAATTCTAACTTGAATCTTGGAATTCTAGCTGTTTGAATTTTTTAAATTATTATTATTCTGAGATTAAAGTCCGAATTCTGAGAAAAAAGTCAGAATTCTGGCTTTTTTCTCAGAATAACCTCCTCAAAGCCAGCTATGGTGCAGGGCTGTCAAACTCATGTTAGTTCAGTTCCACATTCAGCCCAATATGATCTGCAGTGGGCCCAACCAGTCAAATAAGAACGGTGAAGAAAGTCAAATTATATTATGATCAGGTTTTCATCTACAAAGTTTCCTTAACCTCCTCAGACTCAGATATGGGTTTTCTGTCCACATTTGTGGACAAGAGTTTCAAAACTTCATACAAAAAAAAAAGAAAAAGAAAAGAGAACTGTCCACCACAAAGGACATTCCATAAAAAAATTAAAAACTGCATCTGAAAAAACTGTTGCATCAGGATGTTTCCAATATGGGGACTTATTTAATAAAAAACAAATAAAGCTTGTACTTTGCTGACATTTCCTGGGTCTGAGGAGGATACTAAAATAAAAAAAGTATATATTGGACCTTAATTAAATTTTTTTTTTTTTCCCCACTGGCCCTAATCCTCTTCCATACAATCGACATGAACCTTAAACAGGACAGATGTTTTGTACCAGGTTGTGGCACTAGTGCTAATTTCCACCTGTAGTACCTGGGCAGTCTGATGTTATCATTAAAAAAACAGACATTAATATAAACTAAAATGTACAAAAAGCAGTAAAATGCATTTCTATAACTCCATCTATATAAAAAAATTCATTCACATCCAACCGTTCACTCTTCTACGTCCCACTGCAGTCTGTCACACACACTCGAAGCAGGTTCACTGCAAAAAATCTAAATGTGACCAAATGTATTTGTCTCATTTCTAGTCCAAATATGTCATCACACTTAAAATCAGACAGAATCACCAAAAGAGGAACTTTTCAGTGAGACAGAAGAACTGATTTATAGAAAATAGATCTGGAAAATCTGATTTCAACAAATCTTACGAAGATGATTTTCACTTGTTCCATTGTCAAATTATTATTTTTTTTGCTTAATTCAATATTTTATTAAATTTTTTGCTTAATACGAGCAAAAAATCTGCCAATGGAACCAGTGAAAATGAACTTGGTAAGATTTCTTTAAATCAGATTTTCCAGCTCTATTGGCTAAAAATCAGTTCTTATATCTCACTGAAAAGTTACTCTTTAGCTCACAGGTGTCAAACATGCGGCCCGGGGCCCAAATCCAGCCCCCCAAAGGGTCCGGTCTGGTCCCTGGGATGAATTTGTGAAATGTAAAAATTACACTAAAATATGAACAATCCTTTTAGTTCAGGTTCCACATTCAGACCAATTCAATGTCATGATAACCTATAAATACTAACAACTCATTTTTTTTTCTCTTTGTAAATGAAAATACATCCTGAAATGTCTTAAGAGAAGTGCAATTTTATTAATATTCCACCTTTAACTAGATATTTTGTGTGTTTGTAGATCCACTGTGATCTGTAAGTTATAATGTACATGTGGAAATGATAAACTAAAGCAGAATAATGTTAAAATGGCACTTATTTTTTCAGTTTGGTCATGTTATTCACATTGTTTGACAGGATAGTTTGTAAATGTAAAACATTTTCATCATGTAATTTTACTTTTTTCACTGTAAAACATAGAGAAAAGTTTGGATTTGACATAATTTATATATTATTCTGTTATTATTTTACTGGTCCGGCCCACTGCAGATGTAATTTAGCTGAATGTGGAACTGAACTAACATGAGTTTGACAGTTTTAGATTGTCAAACAAAGTGGATTTGTGTGTTCACAAAAAAAGACGAATAAAATTTCAAAGACAAATATGTTCTTCTTTACCTTTTTAATTGAAACAGCAAACAGAGAAAGAGTATTTAAAGACAAAAGAAGGGAGGGTGACAGTTAGGAGAGGGATGTCAAAGTAAAAGGAGTGGAAGGAGGAGTCCAGTCCAGTCAAACTTCTCCAACAGCCCTGACAACATACCATGCATAGACACGTCCTGCACCTCCTGCTGTCCTCAGACTGCAGCGCTCCTTCACAGGCAGACCTCTGACAGTTACAGACACTGAGTGAAAAAACAGACAACAGTCATGTCAGGATGGAAGTGTTTAGACCACAGAGGTGTACGTACGCAGGGAATAAAACAGCTGCATGTGGGATGAGACAGAACATGTATGTCAGGGCTGTCAAACTCATTTTCATCTGGGGGGGGGGGGGGGGGGGGGGGGGGGGGGCGTATTCAGCACAATTTAATCTGCAGTGGGCCGGACCAGTAAAATAATAGCATGATAGCCAATAAATAATGACAACTCCAAATTGTTTTAGTGCAAAAAAAATGACATTCAATTATGCCAATATTTACATTTCGGCAAAAATTTCCTTCGGGGGTCAAATGAGTGTCCATTTTTTTCAAAAAAACAAACAGTTGTCCTACAGTCATAGAAGTGTGTGTAAATAATGCTAATCCATTTGTGCACAGACTACTGATATTCTCTGACAGTGGAAGCTCTATTTTCATAAATATTGGATTTGGAATAGCACGTGTATGTGAAAACTTTTGCTGGTGGACAGACGTGACATTACCCATGATGCTCTGGTCAGTACCAGTACTTTATTAGGAATAAACTTATAGACTTACTAGTGATAATTCTGCTCTTCTTCATAAATGTTCAAATTGTTTGTAATGTTGTGGATCCCATCATACTGATGCTCTGCAGCCATGTCAGCGTTTACACTAATGATCCCTGTGCAAAAACTAGGAGCACTATTATTTATTGGATAGTTTAGCATCAGACTAAAGAGGAAAGAACAATATAGAATTGTTCTTTCTTTGTAAAAATGCTTATTATTAGAAAACTGTTGATGTAAACAGTGCTGTGTGCCATTCTTCATGTATGTATTGGTGGAACAGAAGCAGGATGGATCAGCACCATACTCCAGATTGAACCTGTACAAATAAAACATGTGATATGGAGGAGAGAATCTGGGAAGAAAAACTGGGGAATCCAAAAGAAGAGAAGATTTGTTTTTCAGAGAAATTCAGTTCAAATAGAACTTGTCCATTTGTGACATGAAAATATAGCATTAATTGTGCTGAAATTGGACATTTTTGAGCTGAAAACATAGTTCATATGAGCATCAACATGTTGAACAGAACTGAAATCCTGTCCATTTGAACAACTGTCATTTACCAACACAAAGTTCCTTTGGATTCACTGAGATTGATTTAATATGAACACAGACACAAAGAAGAGCTGTGAGCACATTTTAGCCAATTTACAAACTATCCAAACAAAAAGGATGTAATTAACCTGAAAAAAATTAAATTTTTTAAGAAATATAAATATGATCTTATCAATATTTTGCCTCGACTTATCATTTATACATGTGTATTATGGATCAGATCTACAAAGGCACAAAACATTTAGTAACAGGCAGAAAATTGTTAAAATTGCACTGAATTTTCTTTAAACATTTCAGGTTGTTCATATTTGTTCAGGTTATTCACATTTTATTGTTAAAGGATAGTTTGTAAATGTAAATATTTTCATAATTTAATGTTTTTTGCACTAAATCAAAGAGAAACAATTGGTGTTGTCATTATTTATAGGTTATTATGATATTATTTTTGACTGGACCCTTTGGTGTGCTGGTTTTGGCCCCCGGACCGCATGTTTGACATCTGTGATCTAAAACTTTAAAAATCATTGACTTTGCGGAGTTCAAAACTATTTAAATAATGTATAAAGCAAAGAATAACTGACAGCTGGGCAATATTCAAGAAATGTTTAGTGAAAGAGAGGGAGGCTATGATTTAAGGGGAAATTAAATTTACAGATTCATAAAGTACGCACTAGGTTAAAAAGTTTCTGTATCACCATCTGTGGAGATAAAACAAGTATCAAACATAATTCAGTTTAAAAAAAGACATAAAGAATTGAGTCCTGTGAGGTCCAGTGTTTAATAATGACAGTGAGGCCTGTTTGTTTATGGAGAATGTTGAACTGATAAATCTGCTGGAATTATTGAAGAAAACTGTTGAACTGTTGAGTCTGTTTGTCTGACTGCACTGACATGAACAGACTGGTGTGTGGAATTCAGTTACTGCAGTATGGATTAGTTGTGGTTCGATGCTAAAATTAGGGAAATTTTATTGTTTGATTCTTGTATAACGTTAGTGATAAAGGTGTAAAAGCACCGAGGGGTTGGATTAAATATGTTTAAACTTCTTCTTCCTCCTTTTGCAGAATTCAGACGTGTATGTGCTAGAAGAAAGATTGTGTTCATTTAAATGTTATTTTTTGTCTTAATTTGCTTTGTTTTGTTTTATTTTGTTTCTTTTGTTTGAAATAAATAAATTGTTTAATTAATGAAAAAAAGGTCTTCACTAGGGCTGTAACAAAATATTGGTTCTGCAATATATCGCAATATTTTATTTCACAATACTGTGTCGATATTAAAAAGCACGGTATCGATATTTTTAGGTATTTGTTCAAATGCAGTTTTGGCGGAGGTTCATTTTTTTGGTTTATATTTTATTTATTTAACACGTTTTTATTAAATGATGTTTATTTGAAGCATCCTAAAAGCACTTTTTACTGTCTGAGAGGCAGAATTTAGTTCCTTTGAAAACTTAGAAGAATTAGATTTTTTGTTTTTGTGACACAGCATTAGATCCTGTACTGATCAAATAATATTTCATTTCACAACACTGTATCAAGATTAAAAAGTACTGTATTGATATTTTAGGTGTTTATTCAAATGGAGATATTGTGGAGGTTCATTTTAGTTTTGTTGGTTTTTCTTTTTTGTTCATATTTTTATTTATTATTCTTTCACACTCTTTTATTCAATAATGTTGGTTCCTTTGTTGGGATTGAACTCCAATCCTGTTCTGATGTTAGTTGTGAACTAATAGAATCTGAACATTTGAACAGGATCTGAAACTGGAATGTCTGTAAAACAGAATTTCAGTTTGAACACAGTTGGAACATTTGGTGATAGAACATTAGATCGTGTTGGGATCAAATAAAAATTTGTTTAGTATTTGTGCAGATTTCTGATGTAATTCAATTCTTCAAGGAAATAATTAATTTATATATATTAAAAAAAGCCTTTTTAACAGTATTATGATATATCGTGATTTATCGTATCGTGATCCTAGTATTGTGATTTGTGTCGTATCTCCACATTCTTGCCGATACCCAGCCCACACAGTATATTAGCAGATAAAAGTAAACCGACCCTACTGTTGCGAACCCGTTCTGTACTTTACAGTTTCATTTTCAGTTCACTGTGTGTTCATACACTGTATCGCTGCCACTTTCTGCTCACTCGGATGCACACACATGTGGATGAAGACGCCATACACAGAATTCAATCTGAAAGTGCCACGCACTTCTGCAGAAAGGAGTTTCTTTTGCCCCGGTTCAACCTGACGAACAAGCCTCACTTCTCTGCAGCATTACTGTTATTCCAACCAAGTACAATGGAGGTCAGTTTACAAAACACCTCAGCAAAATGTACTCAGTCAGTCCTTCA